>NW_009932945.1:0-41910 GCF_000696875.1 Nestor notabilis
CTGAGGAGTTCAGGGGACTCGCTTGCCACCCGCCTCTGCCACACAGCAGTCCCAGTTTCCATTCTAGGCACGCTTATGACTTCTTAAAAGCCCCGTTTTTTAGCCCGGGGAGGAGCTCTCCCGTTCCATTTTTCCTGGTATCTTCCCCTTAGCGGTTTGGACTTCAGGTATTTTACAGACCACATCTCTTTCCATGTGACATCAGCAGCCGGCTTCAGATTCCATCGATAACACAGCCTGGTCCATTGCATAACAAACCCAAGACCAGTGCACGATCATCTGAAGCCAGGCTGAAACTTTGCAAACTCAAATCCAGAGAAGACCAGAAGCAGGATGACTTGTCATAACACATATTTCAACAGCCTGAAAGCCCACAGCCATTTATTTTTCCATTGCTGAACTGTGAGCTAGTTTGGTTATTTGGTGTTTCATAGAAGCCATCACATATACATTCTCTGTAAGAAAACTATTCTAATAAAATAATTTGTGAGGCAAAAAGCAAGCAGTTCACCATTTCACTTGCAGTTGGGTGGTACAGCACATGCAGCTTCCCATGCTACACCTTCTCCTTTCAGTGCTCAGAAAATAGTTTTATTAGTACCAGTTCTAACTGGTGGCTCTAGCACTTGTTTCACCAGTGTGCTCACCCTCCCCTTTCCCTGCTTGAAACCTTTGGAAAGGTAATGGACTTATATAGGCAGGAGATGGGTCGAAACACAGATAAACCCTGGGAAACGCTGCCCTGAATTTCAGAAGCTACACCCATATAGATGCAGAGCTGCAATGAATTCAGTGGTATACTGCCAATCACATGGAAGTGCTAATATATGCCAAAAATCTTCAGTGCACAACTCCTAAACTGGTATAATAGGGGGAAATGCCATGGCAGGTGGTGTTATAGAATCGTCATAGAAAGAGGGAGAGAGGTTTGCTAATACAATATGCCCCGTCCTTCGTGCTGACAGGTGACGAGGGGTCAAGCTGCTAATGAAGGTCTGCTCCGTTGCGGCTGGAGGCTCAGAAGGTGGCTGCTTGAAAACCTCTTTCTTCCTCCAAGATGGTATATGGACTGCTGCGTTTCAGGTTACTGCATGCACACATTCTTCCAAATCCTCTGTGTCACTCCCAAAGCACTGGACAAAAATGAGGAGAAATGCCCCCCCAAAACCAGCCTTTTGATTATTCATGAAATATCTTAGTAAATGGAAAATTGTGCCTCCAAGTCAAACCGAGCAGTGGATCAAAAGCAGGGTACCACAGCACAAGCTCATTTGCCAACACCCTCCTTTCAGCTACCCTCTGCAAGATGTACAGTTGTCAAAATTAATTTAGAATATGCAAGACTGGCTGTTTGTCTCCCTGCTTACACCGGCCTTTCAGGCATGTACACACTGCAGCACTGCGATAGCTCTGCTCCTGTTCTGCAGTGCCATGTTACCCACGACCTGCCAAACTGCATCTCCCTCGTGGTGCTACATGTGTGTGTGGGAGTAGAAAGTGGCAGGGCCGCAGAGCCCCGCGGGCAGATGAGCCCGGGTCACATCCCCCCATTAGCTCCTGCCCCATCTCAGCCTGGGGTGCACACATTGGACAATGGTGAGGCCCAAATACAGTGTCCTCGACGATAGGCAGGTTTTCAGTGTGCATCGCCAGAAAGCACTTCCATTTGACTGTATGCTGGCAAATGTGGTTTGGTTTGTCTCCATTTTCCCAGCCTGATATTCTACTGCCTACTGTGGGGGCAGAGGGAAGGCCATAAGGAGGGCAGCTGCAAAAATCTGCATGTTCCCCTCTGAAGTTAGTGCATGCTAAATATACTTTGAGAGAGTGTTATTCCAAAATAGTAAATTAAAAGGCCTAAATAAGAAATTCCAAACAAAAGAAAAACCTTTCAATGGGAACGAATAAGTAAATAGAAAATTACTGGGCACAAAATGGAAAATAAAACAATTGTATGGGTTATTTCTTTACTATGCAAGTAAGAAGTCAAATAAATGGGGGGGGGAATCAAATACCAAAAGATGTATCTAGTTTTAAAATATTTGCCTGCCGCAATTGTTGCCATTTATCTAAAAAAAACCCAACAAACCAGTGAAAAAAATATTGTGACACAGAAAGAGAACACTTCTGCCCAGACAAAACAATCAAATCAGCCTCAGTATCACCCAATACTTAAACAAAAAACCCCAACCAGGTCCTGTCCAAAATCCAAAATCACTCCCAAACCCAGATTTTTGGCTTTGCCTGCTTAAAATGAAGCAGCCAACCCACATGCCTTTTTGCAAGTTTTCCCTCTAGTCAGTGGAAATGGTTTTAAATGTTGTGTTCCAGTTGGGACTCTTTCCATATATTTTCATATATGGACATCTTGTGTACGTTCTCTTTCACAGGAGGGAGGGTTCATATAATCTAGAACAGCTTCTATCACTTTAATGTTTATTCTCAGAATACTGCTATTTATGACACCGTTTGTGAAAGTTGTGTGATTCAGTTATCAGCATAACTGAATTCATTTTCTTAAGGTCAATTGTCTTCTGCGAATATGAGGGCTTGAATAATATTGAAAGGGAGCTGGCAGGGGAATTTTCAGCATTTTGGGTTTTGTACATCCTCAGAATTCAGCGCTACGACAATTTTTATTTAATGATTTTTTTTAATCTCAATGTGAGTATCTGGCAACCAATGGGAACCAAATTTCATTAGAGAATTTTTGCTGTCCTAGCAATTCATATCTCAGTAGTTCCACAATGGGTAGAAATAAACCTTTACCAACATTTCTCCTACATTGTTAATTCCCACTGTCCTTTCTTCAAAAAAAGACCTTCCAGAACTTAAAGACAGGTTTGTAAATGTATTTTTATTATGTTGCAACAATCAAAATATATATGTACTACTGATTTTTCCCCCCAAATATTAAATGAAAATGTAATACATTTTTGCCCATGTTGTGTTCTTGAATTCTTTGGAATCTGTAAAGACCCTGACATAAAGAAACCAAAGAAACTGAAGTAACTGCACAATTAGAGACTGAAAGGTGTTACAGTGCTGCACTTACACTGCAAATGAAGTCAGATGTCTCTGTTCCATCAAATATGGCCTCAACAGTCTCTGTTTTGTGAGTATTAGAAACAATAAACAAATATACACAGAAAGCATCACAAACAGTAAATCGGTTATTTAAATACAACTGTATCCAACATAGCAGCTAAACACTGGACAATGTTTGAGGTCATCAGCACATCCACGTGCTCTTCTAAATGACGTTTGGGGTCCTGAAATACAAAGGATGCCATGAGAGAAATGACTAAAGGACATTTCTGAAGGATTTCATTTACTTCAGGTCTATTTAAGATGACTGTGAGTTAAGGAACACATGCCAGTAAAGCTCCTAAATGTTCCATTCAAACAAGACCTAGCAAATAACTGAATTTTCATGAGTAAGGTTTTATTAGTCCATACTAAGTTGAGAATAGGTTTAGGAAGTAAATTCCTACCCAGTATTTGAAGAGTAACCATGACAGCTGTGATTTTTTAGGACGACACACAGTACGTCGAATTTACTATACATCTCATTAAGGCCAATATTTTAATCTCGGTTCTGGAACATTGCAATTTGTTTTGAGATCGTTGTACAAATGTGTGTTCTAATCCTGTAAGACTCTAGCACTATCTAACACAGTCTTTGAATAGTTGACTGCAAGTAATGAGCATATTTATACACATAAAAATTATTAAAAAAAAAAAAAAAAAGCTCTATGCTATGTTCAAATGTTCTGAAAAACCGAACGTTAAGCCTAAGCAGTGTTCTGAAAATACACATCCCCACACACTATTACTCAATTGATGTGGGCATTTGTGGGCATCTGCATAGAACAATGAGATTATTTCTGGTCAAAAACCATGCTCATGTACTTCTTCAGTTTCGGAATTGAGATTAAGAAATTAATCTCCAAATACTGCAAAATTATCAGGCGCATTGAAAACCACATTTTTAAACTTTACTGAACTACTACTGTAGCTTTCTTGTGTGTATAAAAATTAAAATATGGAAGACAATCATGTGGGAATTTGAAGTTTTAAAAAAAGAATTATTGTCAAAATCTAATGAACCCATTTAAATTAACATAAAAGTGCACTAGAAAATCTGTGTAAGCTGTCCTTCTTAAATCTGTGTAAACTGTCCTTCTTAAATAACTCATTTTCAAAGATCATACAGTTCTCCAATATTCTCTATGTTCCTAGCAAATTATGCAGCCTAATAACATAACATCTCTATTGTGAGCAGCTGTGTGTTTGCAAAGCTTTTTATACAAGTTGCATAAAAAACCCAAATGGAATTACTTAACTGAATGATTTTGTAATTTAACGACTTAATTTTATCAGGAAAAAAACCCCTCTTTTTAAAGAACTGTATGAAAATTATTTTTTTTTCACCTATGCATAATGATTTAAAGTGGAGCTCAACTTCTATTTCAGATGACATCATTACCCTTAAAATACAATCCTTCTTAAATGTTTTATTTTATACATATATTTATGTATGTGTAGGTGGGCATAAACTCCATTGTTCTGAATGATACAGAAATACACAAGTGACTGCACAATAGTGCAGATGTGTTATGACATTGCTGCTAGAAGCTGACACATAAGAGCAATCCAGAATCCTTTAAATTCTTCTACTGCTACTAGCAATGCAGTAAATACTCATTCTTTAAGGACACATTGCATATTTTTAAAGCTATTTCTTGTTTCCATTGCCCTTCTGGAATTTGAACACCTCTCACAAGCTTGTTTTGCTCTCCTCTTGCCCACCAAAGCACATTTCCTGAACCTTTATGATCAAAACAAATGGAGAAATAGTTTTCTGTCAAGTTTTCTACAAGGACATTATATCCCAAACATTGCAAAAGGATAGAATGAATTGAGTGAGTGTTTTCAGTTCCAGCTATGGTCCTAAATGTTTTTCCTCCAACGGCAATACAAAGAAATGCAGGTTACTCGCATACATGCGTATTGGAGCAAAACACTGACAACGTGTTCATGAACTAAAGATAGGGATGAGCTGGCTCTTTAGCCATCATAACGCATAAACAACACTCCCACCTTTTCTCAATTATTACTATTTTTAAAGTCTCTACACCTTTGGCTTTGGCCTCTCTGAGACAGACTTGGATATCTTCATGCCTTTTCTTGGAAGGAAGTGGGAAAAAAAATGGCAAAAAGAAAAACTACCAAATTTCAACACTGCTCCTCAGCATGTAATACAAGCACATGTAGAACATAACTTGCAGATATTCTAACGATATTTTGTCGAAAGCCTTGTTCCTTATACAACAGTCTTTGACAAAAAAATTATTTGGAGCATTGCGAATATCTTGCACATAGAACTAAAATCACCTACACACATGTAGAAAAATTAGTATTTAGAATGAACGAAGCATATCATTCCACCTCACTCTAATTCATCACACCTCACCTGCTTGCCAACATTTTTTATTGCCAGCTGTTCAGGTGTCATCTTATCTTCTTCTTCAACAGCCTGTGAAAGAAACACAGAAAAGGTCAGTGTTTCAGATTTCATTTACTTTTCCCCCAAGCCACAAGATTCTCAAAATATAGTTCTCTTAAAAGAAAAAAAAAAAAAAAAGGGAAAAAAAAAGGGAAAAAAAATCAAACGACAACACATTTCAGAAAGTCAAAAGGAAAGGTACTTCAGCTTTTCAGCAGACGTGGTTTTAATTACTAAGTGTTAGTGCAAAAGATCAAGGCAAATACTCATGAATGGTTTTATTGTCGGATATTCACAAACCCGTTTTTTAAGCTAAAATCTTAAATGAGCAGTATCAATAGTTAAAGATGGTTGAAGATAAACTAGAAAAGCAGAACCCAAATAACATTATCTACATTGTTTCACCTGCTGGAGATTTGATCTCAATAAATCCTTATACTGTTTAAAGTCACTTATTTTAATACATTTTTATAATGTTCTGTTGCCTTCAAACACAGTGTCTTTATAAAGTAAATCCATTAATTTATCTAGTAAATATACTATTGAATTTTGGTTTTAAGAACCTTTATGAAATCAAAGAAAAAAAAAGCACAGGCTTACTACTCAGAGTGCTTGGTGAGATCTTGTATTTATTAAAAATACTTCTAAATGTAAGTGCCAGTATTAAAACAGTACCCATAACTCTGATTCCGCATTCTTACACCACCAATAATAATTTTGTTGTCTAAAAAGAACTTTGAATTGAGCTTTAGAATGTGTTCTAAATACTCAGTATCTATCTACTGGAATGATACAGATAAATAACCTTTATTCTGCTATACTGGTCAAGTAGTCCTTGACTGAGGGAATGAAGAATACAACCGTTTGTTTTGATCTACAGCGATCTTATATTCTCTTCACTAAGTAAAAATACAAAATTGATGTAATGACTCATATTTCCAAGCAAAACATGTAATTAAATGTTTTGCTAGTTCAGGGCAATAAGTCAGATGGCAAAGGCTGAAGAGCTAATAGGCAACTTCACATAGAAACTATACATAGTTGATTAATAAGAAACACAGTCTCCACAAGGCCATTAAAGGCACACTTGTGCCTAATTTAACCAAATCTCAAGAAACTCTTTGCTGAAAACAGATTATAAAAATCAAAACCCCACCAAGGTCCAAGAGAGTTCCTGCCACAATTGTTTTATTCTTATAGTCTAGTCCTTTCACAAGTCATTTTGACAAACCTTGTGATAATCAACTCCTTACTTCTGAAATTAAGTAATTAATTTCTTCACTTCATAAACACAGCTACAGTTATATTTTTGTTATGGGATACGAATACCTTGTTATAATTCTTAGCTAATTCTAACATCTCCTTCACTACTGTTTCATTGAGTTTGCAGTGTTCACTGTAGTCCTGAAGTGTCAAACCTTCCATCCAACTCTTCTTATGCAAATTTAGCAACATCTGTAAAACAAAACCTCTTTAAAGCATTCATTGTAAAATACATTCATAATACTATGAAGATCTTGGACAGAAGAACAATTTATAATAGTAGGAATAATAAAAATCATTCATCTTACATTGTTTAAACACAGGAAATACAATAATTAACTATTCTGCTAAAGCAGATGGTAGATTTTGCATAAATTTTAAAAGATCAAACTTCTTGAACCCTAGATATGAAAATGAGGCATGGAAGCCAGGGCCACATTACCTTTGACAGGAATACTTAGGTTGTTCTTCTGGGTTGGTTTGTTGTTTTTTTTTTCTCTGTAGTTGAGAGTGCACAATTGCATTGTAGGAGAGCTAATAGAAAGGTTTTAGCTGCCAAGGAAGGAATGGTTGAAGCTCCTGGCCTCTGACAAAGTTGGAAAATATTTTAATGCTTGGATTAAATGTATGAAGCAGTTATTTACGCTTCACTGGTTATCCTGAACTATATACAAGCAGGTGCCACAGTCGTGATGAAGTGAACTTCAAAAGCAACTTAAGCATGACTCGCATATGTTTGTCCTCATATAAAGCAAACAGCCTTAAAAACAACATGATAAAGTGATGCAGAGTTTTGATGGTGATAAATGTGGGGACTATCAGAAATATCTGAAATGTTTTACTTGACACTCTGATGTTATTCTTTAAAGAATGAAGGAATAGCTACATAGGCAATTTCCTAATTTTCATTAATAGAGAAAGCATATTTTGTGGCTCTTCTACACGCTTGAGGACTGTAGGGAGGACCCTTTCAGGAAACAGTTTCAGCTTTCCTTCAATCTGCAGACATTTACTGTAGACATCTTTGAGAGCCCATAAACCCTGTAATTGCTACCACCTGAATAAAAGTGCCTGTTACATCCTATGCACAGTTCCCACAGAAACCTGGCTTTGGAACATATGAACCAAGTTGAAAGTTTGTGTCATAATTTGTATTAGCAAGATCTTAGTTACTGACAGAAGGAGTTGTAGGCAAACTGCATATGGACAGTTTAGCTAGGCTATCTGGGTTTTATAATTATGGTTTGGTGTGATGGGCTCCTCATCTAATACATGAAGCATGTACTCTTACTACAGATGGAGCTAACAGATCACCACCACCATGAGGGGGTTTTGAGATATATATGAACCTGCCTTATGAAAGATGTGTGGAGATAGTTACTGCCTCACACATTAAAGTTTCCCTAACTCGGTCAAGATTATTTTCCTACTTGCAAAGGTAATAACTTGTATGTGTAAAAGAAAATACACAATTGGAACTTCAGAAAGACTGGATTGGCCACACTGTTGTATTTGAACAGAAACAGTAACCTCTGCAAGCTTCCCTGGCAGTTGCCTGAGAGAATTAAGTTTTGTTGAATCAGTTACTCTTTTCAGTAACTGCAAGGTCTTGCAATTCTGATACTGTCAATAAAAAGGGTTATGCATTTTGCAAATTCTTTTCAACTCCATGACTTGCATGGTTACGCTCTCATTATTCAAAATTGGGTTTTCTTATTACTTCTAGCCCACTAAAAGTCAAACTAAGAAAACGATTTTTACTATTTCACCATAAACTCCAACTTTGAGATCAGTTTATAGCCCTTAAAAGGCCCTGAACATATACAGGTATAACTGATGACAGAATCTGGCTCTCCAAGAATTAAATTCCATAGATAAGTAAGCTTTTTTCTGCTTGCTTTCCTGGTTGAGACTGTCAACCTAGATTTCACTTGTAACTGAGAAAGTGATACAAAAGTAACTAACACAACTTGCTGTCCGTAACTGCACAGTATTTTTTCTGTAAATGCAGGGCATCATTACTTCCTGATGCTCAGTGAAGTCTTGGGGAGCTCCATTCATACCAACTGGAAACACCTTCTGTTGAAGTGATTATAGCCAGTTAAAACCTGAGATTCCTTGGTTATACAATTTCATTTTGTAATATATGGTCTTCTAGCTTCAGGAATTCCAGCCTGTGAAAACCTAAGACAGCTAGTATGTCTTTCAGCTTGAAACTTTGCACAAGCCTGTTACGTGCAGAGAACAGCATGAGAACTTTCCATAAACCACGGGGACAAAAATGTTGTCACACTATTTATATGAAAGTTTATTATGTGGGTTTGGAAAGTTTCATCATCATGACTACACGTGTGCTTTTGGAAGAGAAGACATCTGCTCCAGTAGCCAAAACACCTACTGAAAAGCATCAGCAGTTGAAATCAGAATTTTGCCACAAATCTTAAATATTTAGGGTATATAGTGCTCTTTGTCCTCTGAATAAAAGCTAAAACAATTACCTTCTGTTCTAGTTCATTCTTCCTGTAGTTGATGGTGATGGAATAGTAATGTCTGTTTAGTCCATGAATTAGTGCCTGTAAAATTCAGGGGAAAGTTTACACAAAAATTAACCACCCCTGAAATGAAATACTAGAAGGAAAGTGTCAATTTAAATACAGCCATCTCCAAACATTACTTAAATAAAAACCACAAAGAAATAAATACAAAAAGACTATAAGTAGGTATAAAGTAAATATACCTGTTCCTATTTCTCTTTCAGTATTTGTTAACTGACAATTATACTTTCTATTTCTAAACCACATATTTTTTCACACAGTAACAACTATCATAGGATAAAGTGGTAACTGCCTGTAAACATTTGACCGATACATATGCACAAACATATTTCTCTCAAATCCTTCCTCTCTCAATAAATTTGATTATCACTTCTATTAAAATAAGGCTCTTTCTTTTACAAACAAAGGAATGTTGGCTATTTACAACCATTGCCAACATTCCCAACTTCGTTCTCTAAGATACAATACAAAGAGTACCTGAAATGGTGATTAAACATGTCAGGTATTGGTTAGACTATGTGCATCAAATTAACCTTGCATATTAAAGCTAATTTTATTTTTGAACTTTCAATTACAAGGAAAAAAAAAAAAAAAAAGCTCTTCATTATAATTATGCCCTTTGCAAATTTGGCCTTAAACTCTTAAACTTGTACATCACAATCTGATTGACTGAGATTAGGTTAAGTGGCACCTACATGCGTATCTTCTATTTTGCTCCTGTGCATTGCATAATTTATTATTATTTATGACTTAAGGGTGAGTTGGATTAATATTTGGGGGATGCGGCAGGTTAAGAAAATTCTATATTAAATCCTCATCACACCTAAAATTGTTTATTTTTCATATAAAATTTTAGACATGACATACATTTAGAAATGAGATATGATAAATCATACATCAAATATGAAGAATTAGTGATAAATACTGCTTACATTTAAATCATTGCACCTATTTATGTTTAAATAGATTCTTTAGAGCTATACAGCATGAATGTGTATTTGCATCTTATGCAACTTAATATTTCAGCATTCCAAAATTATCTGTATGAAAGCTGAAAATGTTCTCATACATACATTTTAAACAGATTTCTTTTGCAGACACATATACGAAGATACAAAGCTACTTAAGGGTAACTTTAAGGGTTACATTTATGAGAACCAGCAGTTCCAGATTACCATTTACTTGCGCCACTTACTGTAATTAAAATTGTAAAATACAGAGTTTATCATCAATAGAGTAATTTATGGTTGAAAATATTAGCAGTAGGTAGTTCCACTGCCATTTTCTTATCCCCCTCAAAACGACTGTATATCAGGTTTTGGGGTTCGTGTTTAAATTCGGTTGTAGATATTTAGGGAGTCTTCTACAATTCCCAAAATTTGACAAACGTCTTTGCCTTCCCCAACTGTCCTCTTTCCCCTCACCTTCTGAAACCACTCCTTAGAAGAGTGGACAAATGCAAAAAGTAAGCAATTATTCCACTTCAAACCTGAAGAGCAGTTGTAGTTTAGCCACTGCAACAGGTTAAATGAAAGCCCACAAAACACTTTAAAGCAAAGCTTGTTCTTCATGTGTTTTTTTCAAATGAAAACCATCATTCCAACAAGCCTTTCAAATCACATGCACAAAGAGCAAGTAAAAAAAACTGTTGATAAGGGAACACAAGGAAAAAAAACAAACAAAAAACCCAAAACCAACCAAACAAAAAAACCCAAAAAACCAAAAACAAAAAACAAGAAGCATGAAGTCAAACCATGCAATATTCTTATTCCTGAGATTGTAAGTAATGTCTTAAAATTCCTGCTTCTAGCCCAGCTGAAATCAATATTAAGTTTGCTGCTGACCCTAACTGGGTCAGAATTTTATTCATGACCTTAGAATAAAAGCAAAACAAAACTGCAAGAGCCCTTTCAGTTTTAAGAACAGAGTATCATTTTAAACTATGATTTTTAAGCTTAACACTGCCAAATTACAAAAAAAAAAACCCCACAAAAAAACCACCCACTCTAACAACAGAAACCCAAAGCTCCCATGGCCAAAATATGTCATGTTGTAGTGACAGTGATCTTAAAACAGTGAAGTTAAAAGAATACTACAGGGGTTTACAAGGGAGATCATTTCACATAGTCCAGAAAAGCCCAATTAGAAAAGCCCTTAAACATGCAAGCATGGACTTGCCTATATCCAATCAAGAGTATTAGCTGCTTATTTCATACTCTTATAGTTTGCAGTTTTTACCAATTCAAAAATCAAAAGTAAACCACAACCACCTCCTGAAGCAGACACTCTTTAATTATCCGATTTTTTTGGCTAGCATTTTTATAAATAGTAAAGGGTTTCAACACATTAGTAATAAAAACAATTGATCTTCTGTAAGACAGGGGTATGGTGATTTAGTAACTCCCAAAGGATAACTATTACAGCAGAAATTTAACCCTCATCTCAGTTCTACTATGAGTAGTGTAGGGTCTTTTTCTTAGATATTTATCTAAGAAATCTTACTTTTATTATTCAAGTAATGGATTAAAAGAGCAGGAATTGGACTTCACGGTTTCAAGTACACGTGCATTTTAGTATGGGGAAAAAAAATTTCTGGAAAGAAAACAGGAAAAAAAACCCAAACAACATCGAGGCAGAAGAATGAGACAGATAGAAGTATTAATCATTCCAGAGGATACCTATTTCAGGACAGAAGCTATTTCTCAAAGTAAAAATTTCCTTTGTTGAAGACCAATATTTTTGCCTTACTAGTGAAAGTCAACTTCAGAAACCAAACTTTGAATATTTAAGTTTCGCAAATGCTTGCAAAGAAATATAAGACAGCCTACTCAAAAGAAACATTACAGTTGAGGCTGATCAAGCATCCTATTTATCCAATGAATCTCCTACTCCACCATTTTTTCAGCGAATTACTGCATTATGTAAAAATCAGACATCAATTATTTAAGACACAATGCAAGGATAAATCTAGATTACATATTGAGCAAGAACAAGTATAAGTATACAGTAGAAAGACAGTATTATTAATGATGAGGGAACTTTTTCTGTAATTTGCTTCAGAATAATTTACCTTTAGGAAAGCAGAGATGTTAATAAGCAGCAATTTTTCATTGCAGCACTGAAAACTGCCTATCTTGCATCACACGGTGCTGTGACATGAATTGTCACTTTTAAAAGTTTGCATTTCCACAAAT
Organism: Nestor notabilis; assembly: GCF_000696875.1. Classification (NCBI taxonomy): domain Eukaryota; kingdom Metazoa; phylum Chordata; class Aves; order Psittaciformes; family Psittacidae; genus Nestor; species Nestor notabilis. Next base: position 12,522 of record NW_009932945.1, read on the forward strand.
CTGTACTTTAACCTTTGCTGTATATACTTACACATACATTCACACTTAGGTAGCTAATTTAGGGCTCAATTTTAAACCCTTCACATATACAACTCCATTGATGAATCACATCAATTATAAATGCATGCAGAAAAATGCTAGAGAGAGAACAATAAACAATTTGTAGTTTACTGGTTTTAGGTACCTTCCCCAAAACTATGGAACTAATCTTGCAATTTACAGGACTTCAACACTAGGTTTACCTGGATAGATGGCTTGTTTAAGTGACCCAGATTTGAAGTTGTTTGTCTTGGTTCATGTCCCAAGACCATCATATTAGCATTGATCAATCTGAAGGCATCAATAACAACCTGTAAAAAACAAGATGTCAAGTCAATTCTTCTTAGAAAATGCAACTAATAGTGCCAAGCAACAGTGGACAAGGCACAATCAACTCTCATCTGGTTTTGGCCTTTATCCAGAAAATCATTTAATTATAATATTAATAAAAAAGAGCCTCCTGCTGGCTATGCTATCAGCACAGTAAACTACTTTGTATTGTAAGGTGACACCAATTATTACCTTTTCCACAGAGCTGTAAGTTTTATATACATGATATCATCATATAACATGGAATTTTTATATAGGCTTACTCTAAGCTTCAATGGTATGCATATGTTTGTCACCTAAATCTTACCCAATCAAAATGAATGACAGAGAGAGGCTAAAACTGAAAGTGAGCACAAGCTAAGGGACCAAGTCTAAAGCCCAGTCCTGTCACATCAATTATACTACCACAATACTTGAAATGACAACAAAATTATAGCCAGCAAGGAACTTGCCCCATGTATTCCCTTCTAGTCAGATGCTTTTTGCTTCTTGTGACTACGAAAGGGTCTATAAACTGTCTGATGGATTAAAAAGTCCTTGTCAGTGTCATGCTCAGGAGTAAAAAATAGAGTAAAAGAAAACCAAGGTCATTTATGATTTAAAGGTACACAGCAGGTAGTATTCAGTGCTATTGCATTGCAAATAAAGTAAAACCATCACTGTTTTTTATTGTGTTCTGTGCTGAATTTGTCCATGAAAATCCTAGGAAATAGGATTTCATGGTCCCATACAATAAACCCCATACCCCTATCCAAGACATGTGAGATGAAACAGAACTGAGAACATACCAACAATACACTCAAACCCACACTTACTGGGTACTTGCCATTACAGATTTGTAATTGCAAGGTAAGTTTTCTTGTCTAGAGCCCAGTTTTTCAACTGGACAAGTACATATACAGCCTTATACATCCACAGAAATAGGACAGGCATAGTTTGCAGGCATCTTGTCTGCGTATGCTTGAAGAGTTATTCCAGTTCACTAAATTAAATACTTGAAAACTTATTTTAACAGCTTTTCTACAATCATTATTATTCACTTCCTCTCCATACTGTGGGTTGGACACCAACAGATGAATTTATATGGCTGGTTTGGTATTTTGAAGAATCAGACCCGGATCAAATCTTTCGTTGAAAAAACAAAGAAACAATCACTGACACTGAAAGGCTGCAGAGAAAGCAACAGAGTCTCCACTTTGTTCTAGCATTTTCCTCTCCATTTACACAAATGTAACTAAACACATATGCAATTTGGTAGGATCACAATATAAATATTGAAGTCATTCATGTGGAAGTAACATTAATTGGCAAGTGTTTATAGCAAAAGAAATTACCCAAGCATAAATTGCAAAAGACTAATAACTTATCACCTGTTGTATTCACTTCTGGGAGCCAACCATTTCAGTTGTGTTGACTCAGTGCCACTAAGGGCTATTGCCTAGACCCTCAGCTGATTGGCCAGACCCATCTGCATATGTCACGTCTTAAAACTGCACGTAGAAAATGTATTGAATAATCTTCTTTATTAAAAATGTTAGGTTGTGACCCAATTACAATGAGTTAACAGTGACATTTTTTTTCTGAACAATAATAAAACCAAAACACTATTTGGATTTAATATGCAGCAACAGCATGCCATCCAATACTAATGCTACAAAAAAAAATTACATTTGAACAAAACTTAATTCTCAAAAAAAAATCTGAAAGTTTCTATGTATTGATACTTTTTTTGTGGCAACATACAAAGTAATTATTTCCCCCCCCTTTTTTTTTAAATTGCTAGTAGATTTTTCTCTTATCTCAAAACCACTTCTGACACGCTTTTCTATGTATCTGCCTGTGTTCCATTTTAACCAAATGCTCTAATTTATGAACACCTGGAAATGCCCAACTGTAACAAACAGGCAAGATAAATTAAAAAGTCAAGCAAAGCAAAAAAATTCCACACCACAAGTTCTCCAGAGACTATCTAGACAAAGGGAAAAAAAAAGCCAAGCAAGTAAAAATTTACCCTGAGGAGCAAGGAACATGAACTTGGCAGTATACTAGTATCACAAGAAGCTGCTTTATATCTTATTAACGGCCATGCCTCTAGGTTTGAGCCTAACGGAGAGAACTTCACTAGGTAATGTTGAGCTTATGCATGAATGAATGGCATTGGCCAGCATGGATTTGTTTTGGGACTTGAGTGATGTAAAATAAAAAAGAAAAAAAAAAAAAGATGGTTTTGATAATAAATTCAACATTTCGGTGCTCTCAAGGTTATGTTTGGATAAATTTCACATTAAAATATGAGAACTAGCTGCTAAAATATTTCTGAGTGGTACTGAATATTACTCTAGTTCTGACCAGAAGTAATTTTTACTATGGTTCAGGTACTATCTGTGTGGAAAAGGACTGCTCGTTCTATCTGTCCTCCTGAAGGAATGAAATGCGAGTATTTCCTGAGTAGGACAAATATCAATCTAACAGAAAGTGGTATGAAAAATTAAAATCACAAATATTAAGCTTTAAACATGTATAAAATTGCAATTTCTATAATCTCAAGAGGGGTACAAAAAGTAAGTGTGTGAATTATATTTCTTGTCTCAGTTGCACTGTGACGACCAATGGTAATCAAATACTTTAACTACACTAAGATTAAAGGAATTTGCTGCTATCACTATAGCAACCATCTTAAAGAAACTAACATGTTCAACAACCTGGAGACTAAATTTAGAGCTAACACGCAATAAAAACATAAATACAACAATAAATCCTACATATTCATTTTTATGATATGCAATTGCTTTTTTCACAGTGAGCACAGACCAGTCCCCGCTTTAGAGGATTATACCAAAAAAAATAGACTCATTAATGTCCAGTGTACTAATGAGTAATGGGTGAAGTAGGTGTTAATTATGCCACAGTAAGATTCAAGAAAAAAGCCCCAGTGAGCACTTGGAGGTGTGTACAAGCTGAAGTCTCCTCTCCACATTTGTGCATTTTGAAGTACAGCATGATGCAATTGGATGACAGCAACATGGTCACCCCGTATTCTATGATGGAAACTTTAGACACAGTATTTTGAACAAAGAACCTCCCAAGGATTAATTAAAAGTAGCACAAAACCCCACTCAGTTACTTAGATTCTTATTGTAAGTCAGTATTTCTCATCCAAAAATTTTAAGCTTTCATTGCACTTAAATTGCCTAACACAGTGTGCGCTGTTTTAGTAAAAACTACAGGTTCCAAGCTTCATGCTAAATTCCCTTTCTGTAAAAACATTAAAAAGTTAAACAAAAGTCTCTGTCATTGGGATATTTTCCAGCAATACGAAGGTAGATATTTTCTTTTCCAAATTCACTTCCACAGTGCAACTCTTTCACCACTCTGACCATTTAATTTTTCCTAGTCTTCAGACTTTTCAGAGGTCATTTCAACAGCAGACAGCTTATAACAAAACCATTAGCAGTTTGGCTAGCTTAAGGAAACCTCTTACTTTCCTTTTTTGTTTATTATCACTGCATGAATCTGCAGCATATGAGAGTTTATAATTTCTCAGGCTTGTTAAATTCATGTTAAAGGTCTGTTTTCTTGTTGAATAAATTTTGTTCATATAATGCTGCCTATTTCATATACTGAGTCTTTAATAGCACCTTTGGTCTATGCGCAACTCACAGATCAAAACAGAGGACTAAAATAGGGGTTGATGATGCTATTTACATGTGTGATTCCTGATCTTGTTAGTAGCTTTAATATAATAGAAGACCTTGTCTGTTTTGTAATTAACACATCTTTACTGGAGAGATATTTGGAAGTGATTGCTGTGAATATACTGGTTAGTAAAATAAACACAATCACACACCACTTTCTGTTATCAGACAAATTTGTGAATTGTACACATTATACTCCAGATCAACAAACTGTGATATAACAGCCAAGTAGAAGACACATTTATATAACCCTTTATTTTTCTGAAAATATGTATTCAATCTGACCTTGCAAATATAATTAGCTTGTGGGATGTGTGGATTTCAGTACCATGGATGCTTTACTAATTGCAGCTCTTGGAAATAGATACTAAATATTTGGAAGCTGCCAATACAAAATAAAAACTGCATCTTTTTGTACATCTGTCTTAGCTTCAAAAAGCATAATAATCTAAAAAGACAATAACTATACAGCAATTTTTTAAGCATTCCCCTAGGGTCAACAACCCACAGTAGAGCCTGCATAATATATTTTTAGAAACAAAATTTACAATTATCTGAAGTGTACTTAATAAATTTGAGGATAGCTATAATTAATATGATACACAGTTATTCACCATCTCAGACAAGCACTCGATGCCTCAATTACTAACTAGATAAAAATCTGGCCTTTTATAGTCTGTACATAGTTATTAAAAATAATGGCTTGATTAAAATTTAGGACGCTTAGTATCCAGACTTATTTTAGCTGCTTCTGAGAATGTGAATGCCATATAAATATTAACACATTTTCTAAAATAGTCTTCATAAATTTGTGGGGTATTAATTAAAAAAAAAAAAAAAAAAAAAAAAAAAAAAAAAAATTTAAAGGTAATTTTACCCACTTAAGAGAATTTCAAGAGTACTTTACACACTTGATTCTTAAATGTCAGCAATATCAAATCTACAAACAATATTGACAGAAGCAGTCCTGTTGTGCAAGACCCACTAGTTTTAATGGTAAACTTCAGTTAAAAATGTCAGCCTTTTTTTGTTTAAATTTAAAACATTTCTAACATCAATATTTTTTCCAGTGAAGAATCTGTGACATATGGTGACTATCTTTAAAAATGTATTGTGTCCTTAGAATTCAAATAGCAATATATTGTTTATGCCATATGTTTATGAACAAACATACCAGTGCTTAAAGACAGCTCTGTGAAGGATATAACGTGGTTATGCCAGGTGTGGCAAAAGAAGTAATGTCCCATCTAAAATCTCTTTTATCACCTGCAACTGACCTGTTATCAACTGCTTAGTTTGTTTCTAGATTCTTTAAAAATGAAATGGAACATGTGACCTGAGAAGTGCAGCTTGGGTTTATGACCATTTCGTTACTTATGCTGCCATGCACTGTTAGACAACTACAAGTGAAGAACATCTTCTGTCCCCTGTAAGCCCACAACATAAAAAATTCAGAGAAATCTTACTTTTTATGCCATTTCCAATGAAAAGCACTAAGAACTGAAACTGACTCATGCCAAATGCATATCACTGAATTGCTGTGATTGTGAGTTTGAAGTTTGCAACATGGAAATTATTTATAAAATGTCAATTTTAGATCTGGAAAATATATTCCTAGGAGTATGTGCATTTTCCTTTTCCATCCTTAGAGAATTACTTACTTGTGGTCAAATCTGCAATACAACTTGAATATCCATACTGGGAGGAGAGAGAACTACAGTATAATGCATTTATTTTGACAAGTGAGGGCATGCATCCATAACTCCCAAGTAGCAAAACCACAAGTTTTAAAGCTATATGCCTTAATGACGATAAATGGACTATTCTACATCCACCACAGCAAAAGGAAATTAAACATTTAATACTTTTCAACAAAAGTCTTCTTGGAACTTTTTTTCTAAGAAAGGGCATGAACTGAAGTAACCTATGTATATTTTTGGTAGGTAAACATACATCACTTAATTGAATCACAGCAAGTTCAAAGGATGTTTACAAGCAAATTTTAGAACAGTAGCATTAACAGTTTTGTCATCCCATAAAAAATTACTAAGTAAAATATGCAAAATGTTATTCTGAATTTGTGCAAATACTATAAAAAAAGAAAAGCTGATTTCCAAACAAAACAGTAACAAAACAGTTGTATACTGGCAGTAATAAAACAGTTCAATACTTCTTAGTTTATGCCTAGGTTTAGAAAAACACATCCTGAACTGAGAACACTGTAGTGCAGATGCAATTACAAATGTGATTCTTCAGGAAAAAAAAGAGCATCAACCCTTATTGAATCAACAGTAATCAAACCCAGTACAAACATATTTACTTCCTTATTCTCCAAATCAGGCTTCTATTGAAACTCATTTTTTTGCCTAGATCAAATCAGGATGTTTCTGTCTCTGATATGCAGGTTACTGCACCAAATGCTCTGTTCAGTCACCGTTTAGAAATACCACAGTACTGTAATAGTGTCTAAATATACTAGACATTATACAAAATGTACAGAAATGTATCCCTTGAAATTTTAACCGAAGTTACATATTGTAAAGTTATCTTTTCTATTTTAGAATTTTCCCTTTACAACAGAAAAGTGTTAGCAAGTCCAGTCCTAATAATGGAAGTTGTTCCAGGTATAAAATATTCTAACATGAAATTGTAGGTATCACATGTTTTAAAACACCATTTTCTTGTAAAATATTATCTGCATAATAATTCACAATAAAAAGACATGTATCCAAAGCAGTAGTGACAATGTAGTCAATCTACTGGTTTGTTAATACTTTCAAGCTGTACCTCAATGACTATTGAATTCACTCGTGTCTGGGGAAGATTCATTAAGATAAAGGTTACTAAGACAAATGCATGAAGTGGGGAGGGAGAGTTTGGTATATACAGAAAATCTTGTTAGATGGCTCAAATCTACTCACAAACTTAATTCTTAATGGGCTATTTTAAATGTCAAATTTCAGGCATTATACCAGTCTCTACACACATCTCAAGGATTGCTTTTTTTTTTGTCTTCTTAAAAAAAGTCACCATCTCCTCCAATCCTATGGTTAATTCAAACAACAAGGGAAAAGGACAGGTTCAAAGTAGTACTGCTAATAAGAGAGTAAAGGTCTGAAAACATGGAATTTTTTTGAAAACTAGCATAAGACATGTTCAGCTGAAGAAAATTCTTGAGGCTAGATGGCATTTCCAATATTCAGAGTAGTAATTGTTAAATTTATCTGCATCTGGTTTCGCTCTTTTAGACTCTCAAGTTATAAAACTGTTCACCATACATATTTGTCTTCATAAGCTGGGAGGATTTGCAACACAAAAGTTGTTTTGGAAAAAGAGTTTGTCTTTCCCCACAGCCAGGAAGTCAAGATAATGTAGTGTATAGAAAATTTGATCTAAACTGGAATGTAAATGTAGCAGCAGATCTCAAAAGCATTTGCAAATCACTACTCTTATGGCCAGCACTCAACAAAATGACCGTCTATTACTCTGCAGAATTAAAAACTGAAATCAGGTATTAACAAAACCATATTGCTCATATACATAACTACTTACACACAGGTTGTCACCTAGATTTGGAAGTATCAATGGGCAAAAAAAGAGGAAGAGAAGTGTTTTATGGAATAGGTCTCCAGAGCAGGTCATCCATCAGATAAACAACAAAGCTCTGTTCAACCATTGGTTTTGTGGTGGCATTTTATCCTATGCCTACCTAAATTCTGTCCATTTTGAAGAATGGACAACATCTCATTAGCACAGTAAGAATTAAAAATACGCTGAACGCTACATTTCAAAGTACAGTATTTGAGCCACCATACTTTTAGGATAGGTGTAGAATGCTTTACCATTCTAAATAGAAATTTAAATATTTGAAGATATTTTTCTTTGTTAACAGCTCAAAGGACTTTGAGATTTTGATCTTGCTCAAGATGACCTTGGCTTTGGACAGACACAACTTTGCTATGGACCTCCAGCAGCAATTCAACTAAGCTCTCTTCTTCTCAGCAATTTATTTATACACGGAGGATAAAACATCTTTCTCACCAGACAATAGCTATTTTAGGACAAATAATACTTTACCTCCCTTTTTTATATTTTTAAACACACAATGTAACTGTCCCTCTTTGGGACTTCCAGGAGCATCGTAAGTATGTTTTTTTTTTACATTTTAAAAATGAATAAAGGAACAAATGATAAAGTTCATCACATTTGTTACTCCTTTTAGAATAAAATCCTACAGATCTCATAAATTGAACAAAAGAAAGCAATTTACAACTTCAACTGAAAAGAAACTGCTTGAAAAAAATGGTTTCAGACTACAGCCCACACTCTGGCTACTCTTTGAAGTATCAAACCTTGAATTCCAGAAGAGGTTACTCGGACCACAGAATAAGGTTCTTCAATGTGTATGTGGCAGGACACAGTAATAAACTGAAATAGGAACTGCTGACTCCACACAAAAAAAAACCCAACAAAACCAACAAACTGCAAGAAAAATAAAGTATTAAATAAAAATATAACAGGTATTTCTAAGAGACTGTTTTATCTCAAGACTCAAGTGGACAAAATCCTAAGTGAGGTGGTCTGAACTCTATGTTGACACTGTCAACACAGTTGGACTTGTCCCACAAAGTTGGACTAGATGATCTCCTGAGATCATTTACAACTGGAATGATACTGATTCACTTGGCTACCCAAACATATGTTTTTTTCTCATTGTACCCTCTGAATGAGATTAAGATAAGGATAAAATACCATACTAAGTATCTCTTTCAATGAAAGTGGCAAGATATGGTTTAAGCACAACATAAAGATGCATTGCATATTTGGTTTTATCAGTCAGAAAATGATTAACATGCAAGTAGAATTTATAAAAAAAAAAATCACAAAGACAAGTCTTCCCCTCAGCAATCAAAAAAAAAAAAAAAAAAGAAAAAAGAAAAAAAAAAGAATTCTGACAGTGTCTTGATAGAAAAAAATTATGGTATAATGGGCATTAGATTTTTCTGTATTAATAAGAGATTTTGCTACATATCCTACTAAACACCATAAGCTCCAATAAACTACTCAGATGTACAAAATGGATTTCTGACAATTTTGGATATTTTACTGATCTTTATGCCAGCAATTATTAATCAAGGGAAACCAGTGAAATGCCTCAGAAAAACAAACTGGTTCAAATGGTGACTTCTTTATAATAAAGATTTAAATTTTAAAACAGTTTAAAGAAAAAAAAAACCCACATTTTTTCTTAATGCCTGTGGAGTTAAAGATACTATGTTACAGTAAGTTTGGTGTAGTTATATTTTCTTTAAGAGGTGAGGAACAGCTGTTAAGTTAAAGTCCAAAAAAAAAATTTATTTTTAACTTTTGGCAAAGGTATATAGTTCTCTGTACAGACATTTCAAACTGTATGTTGGAAATAAATATGAAATGTCAATATTTAGCTTACTGCAGATCTTTAATGAAATTACTGCTTCTGTGGAATATTCTAAATATGAATTACAACTTCCACTGCACACGCTGGAACACTTGAGGGAATAAAAGAAAGGTTTATTAGTAAGTATGAGATGAAGCAACAGCTAGCCAGGTTGCTCCACTGGCTATATTTCAGCATGTTTACTTTGACTTCATTCATAGAAATCAAACAACCAAACCAAACCAAACCAAACCAAACCAAAGTTAAACTGATGAGGGTTCTGATGACATTGACCTTCAGTTAAAATTCACTGACCTATTGTTAGTTTATTTTACAGACAGCTAGTACATTATTAGCTTAAAAATTGCTATATGTGGTACACAGTCATGAAAAAGCATACTGCATGTGCAAGAATATGCATGGAAAGTAGTGAGATCAGTATTTAGAATTATTTGTCCTTCATGTGTCCTACTATATTTATGTAATAATATGACAGTCTTAAAATGGCCATTAAAGCATTTGGCATTTAATCCACAGATATATAAGAGGTTTTTATTTTTATATAAGGATTTTATATGACTATTTTTGCTCATTTGCTTTAGTAAGACATAACTTTTTTTTTTTTTTTAAACTGATGAGAATTGTATGTATTCTGATCTTTAAATTACTATCATGCATCCCTAGATGTTTGGAACATGTGTGTCCAGATGAGGACAGATAACAAAGAAGTTAACAAGTTTTCACTTTCTACCAGTAACAGGGCAAACTGCTTTTTAATGCTTTAGCCACTCAAAGTGAACCTGAGGTTTCTCATCAGAATTCATTTCAACTTCCTGACACATTAAAATAACCTCTGCCCCGGTTATTCTTCACTAGCACAACCATGACTGCTTCACTGACTATAAGCCATAGCAATTTATACGGGCACGGACCTGCCCCGAGGCAGGTTTAAAATTAGCTAATATGTTATTTTGGAATTTGTTTTTAAATACATCTAATCTCAGTCAAAACACACCATATTAAAATCTTCTATGCCACATGTTCACTGTAATTTTTTTGCCAGACAGTTATGCTAGTAAAAGGTATAATGAGGAATGATCTTGGACTCACACAGCTACATACATGAGCAAAAGCCCACCAGTATAGTGGCAACTGCACCAGCAAAATTACCTCTGCAAGCAGTTCTGCTTTTGCTGGCACTGAGAAAAAGCAGGTACTTCTCTGAAATCAGCTTGGCTTGAGTTGCCTAACACACGAAGAGGCACTGGATGCTATATTGAGGTGTCCATGCACATGAAGCAGTCAAACCTAACCTAAGAAATCCACTTGAGCTCTAATGTTTCTGTTCTTTCAGTTCATTTAAAAATCAAAATATGTTTAAATATAGGTGATCTTGCCAACCAGGATCATAAATCATACACATTCCATAGCCTAATCTCACTCCCCAAATCAAGAAATTAATTACTAGTGGAATTCATAATTTGGGGATTCCTTCTATTTCAAAGCTTTTAAGGATGCACTTGCCAAAAAAATGACAGATGTAAACTTTTTTTTTGTAATGTGAAACCTAAGACTATATTTAATCTGACTGTAGCGGCTAGACACATACGCAAAACAAACATTAGAAGACTTCCAGTTGTCTCAAGTACTGTCAGCAATGACATAAGAGCTGTAATTGAGAAATGTTTAGACGGACAAAAATTTATTCACATTCAAAATAAATACACAAAAGATTATTTACTTGAAGAGAACAAAGACCCTCAAAGATGACATCTGTGGCAAAACAAGAGTGGCAAAAAAAAAAAAAAAAACCTAAAAAAATTTATAAAAAGCATTTACTGTCCAAGTGTGGTATAACAGCAGTATGATTTACTGGGAGGCTTTACTCCTTAAAGGATTGAATAGCTATTGAGGTCTAAATTAATTATTAGTGTAGTCCTGAAAATCGTATTTTGACAAAATAAAGAGAATCCTATTTCAACATTTCTACTGGAGTAGGAAAATAAGAAAAAGCAAAAGGAAAAAAGTTTTAGAAAAAGGAAGTCAGGAGTAATTAAATATTCTACTGTTTGGCCCTCTCCCCCCAAAAAAAACCCCTACCTAAAATTTCTTCTACTCTTTATGCAATTTAAAAGGGAGCAAAAGTGATTCAGATGTCTAATAGCTTCCAAGCAACTAGAAGCTATTAAATTTTTATTTCCTGTTACATAAACAACTTTGCTATGAAAAATCAGCATTAGAAAAAACCCATCTGAAAATGCAACTGTAGCTTCAGAATATTCTATTATTAAATAAAGGGAACCCTTAGTGAAATTGTTTGGTAGCTTTAATATGATCTGTCTCACAGGAAACATGATACTACAGCTTTACAGAAGATGAACACTTCCTTTTAAAATATTTATAAATTTACATTAATATCATCCATATACACCGTGACGCATTTCAATAATTATTCTACAATACAATGGGAGTGCATGCTCAAACAAAACACCTCAGCAGTATTTTAAAGCAGTAAACCACCTAGCCAATTTCTGTACATTCTGTAGTTTTTCTAATCCACTCTCCCTGTGGTTGAGCAAAATCGAATTGCCTCTCACATTTGCAGACAGCTCTGTGAAGGTGATAATAGAGCTGCTCCCTGCTGTCATGAGGCAGGAAATAGGAAAATGGCATATGGGGCTAGAAAGAAATAAAAAGAGAACTAAACAAGAACAAAAGAGATTTCAACAAAGGACAACTATAACCCAATATGCTTTGCAAGTTAATCTCTTTTCATAATCATTTAACATACTTAATCATTCATCTGCACACTTCTCAAAAACTCAAATGCTTGATACCAAGTCTTCTGTAAAGTTTTATTCCCCAAAACATTTGGAATAGAAATGATACTAAAAGCCATCATATGCAATGCCTATAAATCAATGTCTTCTTAGTGGCCATGTTAAGGGGCTGAACCTATTCCAAACTGTTAGTAATTGATCTTAGATTTTGTGGCTAAAATGTAATATCTGAAACAATGCATACGCGGATTATCGGTTGCATCCATGTTGAGTGACACCTGAACAGCAAAATATTAAGGGAGGATTATGATTGGTTATGTGTACTGACAATATTGAAGATGTCCAGTCTATTTAAGGACTACTGACACACGATACAGAATAAACTAAAAATCATCTTTTCATTTACAATCAGAATTTACTTTTTTAAAATGCAGAATGGGCCTCAGAAAAAGTCAAGAACTTGCACATATTTATAGTTCTTCTATATTAAATCTTCCTGAAGTTCCTTTGGGGGACGGGGGGCAAAAAACAAACAAACAAGAAAAAAAAAAAGGCAGCAAGCCTACTATACCTTTCCTTTTACACTCTGAATGGGATCCACCACCACAGCAACAGCTCTTTCTGACAAGGCTTCGAAGCTCTGCTGAGTATTGATATCTACACCAGACAACCAACAGCCAAAGCCAGGGTGACTATGATACCAACCAACTACCATCTCAGGTCTGAAACAAAAAGAAAAGAGAAGAAGAAAAAAAAAAACAAACCAAAAAAACCAAAAGACATTGAGATTCTTAAAAACAAAAACACGTAATGTAAGAAGAAATAGTAATGTATCGGAGCATAAATTAGGATGAGCTGTGAAAAAAACACCATTAGAAATATTTAAATTACTCACCATAGTATGGTGAAACTATGAATAAATGAGACAAAAGAGGGCTATCATTACGGGATGCACATTAACAGTGGTAGATCATGCTTTCAGTTTTTCACCCTGTTACCACACCTTTCCTGAACCAGTTTTTACCCTTTCAGCACTTGAGTAAATATCTACTCTTTAACTCCTTGGCGTCGAGGGTTGAATTTTCACGGCAGAAAGTCCATTTCAGACATGGACAACGGGAACAAACGGTGGGAAAGGATTAAATATCAATTAAATCAGCAGTAGAACTAGGAACTCAGTCAAAAAGCAATTTGCACTGTTCTGTTCAGCTGCTGAGCTTTTTGCTAACATTAATTTTGAAGTTTTTCCCACAGTTAAAGAATTTGAGCAAGCAGGCGATAACTGTTGAGAGGTAGGAGTGAAATAAAGATTTATTTAAATACTATGATCTTTTACAAAATCATTTCCCCTTTTCATTAAAATTGCTCACAAATAAGCTACAACCTTGTGGGTTTTACCTTAATTAAAAGATAATCAAAAAATCAATCTTTTAAGCAGATACTGTCTAGTAATTGTCTATACTAAACTAAGCAGCATTCTAACCTGTCTGTGCAATAATCAAAACTGTAGGTTTAACATGAGTGACAATGTCGTGAGAATTGAAACACATGAAGTGGACTGAACGAGATGCTATGCTACTTACCTGATTTCTGGGCCAATTATTTTTTTTTTAAACATTACTAATAGCCCCCAGATCACTACTTTTGCCGGAAGCCAGCTGTACCTTTTAAACAACATGCAGGGAGTACTTGTAACTGTCAGCCCTCTTTAGGGTGACTTACCTTCCTGTCTGTTTCAGCATATCCAACATTTTTGCTTGAAATACAGGATCAACTGCCTCCACACTGACACCCTGATGTAGAAGACAGACAAAAAAACTGTAGTAGTTCTGCATAAAGCAGTATTTTTAACTTTTTCCTTTCCACAAACAAATTTAAACACCATTCATAAGCATTTGCCGATGTTGGGCAACCCGACTACTTTAGAACTACTTGATAGAACATCCTTAAATTTAAAATACAATTTTTATGAATGTATTTAAATGTGATTTTTAAAATACTAAATGAAGAGTTTGAATTGCCATTTATGTAATCTTTACTATAAGTAAACACAATTAAATAGGCATAGAAATTCATCTTTTCCTTCTCTTTTTGTTCTGCAAACACTGGCCTGTTGTTTCTCTACAGGTTTATTCAAGATTCATTTTTTTGTAGATTCTACTTGTACTGTGCAAATGCATAGAATAAACTCAGGATAAAAGAATTTTAAAAAGTCAATTATAAATTCAAATTTTACACATTGGGTCATCATCTCTTTAAAATATCTGTTCATAACATGTATATCTTATTCAAAATTAAAATAAATATTTTTTTCATATAACAAAAATATCACTTAAGAGACATACCACTCTAAGATCTCTCAAAGAGAGCATGTTTGAAGTATATCTATAGTACCATCACAATTAAGGGCATGATACACTTCTAATCAAACCTTTTACATTTTGAATCCTTCCCTTGGCTCACAGTATGAGTTCTGCAAGTTATCAATTTATAAATCTTATAAGTGATGTTATACCAATATATTTATACATACGTAAAGATACAATATCTCCATATATTGCTACACACACTTATGTCCTAGTCTTTGCTAAAAATAAATCTCTGAACTATTTTTTTTACTGAAACACTTTAATCCATTAGACATGTTCGATTACACCTCACAGTTATACCTTAAGACTGCATGAATGAGAGAAAGCACGGAAAGTTTTTAGAAAATATTTACCATACAGAAAAAAAGCCACAGAAGCAAACAAAATAACCAAGGTCTAGCTGCAAAGAACTCACCGTTCCCGACTGTGGCATTGCAAAAACATCAATCACTCTCACAGTGTAATCATCAACGAATTCCCCAAGCATCAGACCCATAACTTCCATAGGGACACCAGCGCGGCCATGCTTCAACATCTGGAATTAAGACCAAATGACACTGTATGTTTAACAGGAGGTTCCAGTTTGACTTGGAACATTTCTTTCAGGCTTTGTTGATCTGTAGATAATTTGCATCTTGTAGCACTTTTGGAAACTATAAGGGACTATAAAATAGCAAAAATGAAACCAATAAAATAGAAGTAATAAAAATCAGTTTCTTACTCTTTAAGTGTCCCAAACAGCATTAATTTATTTTAAAAACTAGTCTGACCAGCACTTAAGGAGCACAAGTCCATAAACTCTGGATAAGCGCCAGATGCCCTACCTCCAACAGTATACACAGATGCAGTACACACAGAACACTTACTTTCAGCAGTGCAAGCGAAGAGATATAAACCTGTTCCGCTGTATCGACCGCAGGAGCATCTGTCGGTGGCCCCTATGAAAGGAACAAATAATTATTTTCTACACCACTGTTATTCTGCAGCTTATAATAATTTTCTTTTGTTTTTCCATATTACAACATTTACAGGAAAATACATATATAATTGTGACTTTGTGTGTTAGATACAGTTCTCACAAACAAAACAAAAAAAAGCAAACCAAGTCCCAAACACTTCTTCACAGCACCTTCCTTCACTAACCTATTTTGTAATATAAGTCACCTAGCCATCATTCCCCATCTCCCTCCACCCCAAAACAAGACTAATCTAAAGAGCAAACTTACCAAAATAATCAAATAAACAGGCAACTAGGTACAAACCTGCTACAAGGCACACAGGCTAAGAGCCAGGTAAGTTTCGATTAGTCAGCCTTGCCACAATGCTAACCTTCGTCAGCTGTAAAATACGGCCAGTTCTCCAATTAACTATGTGTTTCTTACAGTGGTGTGAATGTAAATGCTGCTGGGCTAGCATGATTAACTGGCACCAACACAAACAGCAATTTCCCTTTGCTTCATCAGCTTTCAGCTAAAGAGGACTTGCACATAAAGGCTATGGGAGTACTTTGCAGATACACTGGTACAGTGAGAGAAAAAACGGACCTCCGATCCCTAGGTGGAAAAGCTGTGAACAAAATACTTTGCTCTTTGCCTTATGAGTAGTTATTCAAAAATTAGCACAACTGTCCCAGGTGTGAATGATTGGTTGAAACAGGTTCTGTGTGCTGCTGAAAATGAAAAACACAGGAGGCAGCAGTTTAAATGTCCCTTTCTAGAGAAGCAAGACACATATTGCTCTTACATAGAGAGTTTCATATAAGCATACCTCCTTACCGCCAATTAACAGTACATTCATTACTTTATTACCAAGTTGTGTACAACAAATTTCTGTTGAAAAGACAAAAGGTTACTTCTGCACTAAACAATGTAAACTTAGAAGGGCAACAAAAGAACTACGAAATATGATAAAAAGATACTCCACCTTAAGAGAAAAGAGCAAAAAAATGATGTATTTACAAAAATATTTTAAGATTTAGAACTTTGATTCCATAGGCATAAGCAAAATTGAAGAAAGAAAGTTTTGAGTAAATTCTTGATTTTTCATTTAAATTGGAAAAATTCAGTACAACATGCATCCACACAACATCAAACAGAAATAGCAACAGACACAAGCTATCACCTCCTGAAGATAACCCTAGGAATGCAAGTAATCAGCGTATTAAATTTGTACAGCAGTTGTCCTTTCTGCATACTTCCCACTTTTAAACATACAGAAAAACATTATCTAGTCTTCAGAATGCTTTAAAGAGAGTAACAAAATTGTGTTTATTTCCCCCTTCCCCATGTCAACTAATTCCTTCTCTATTAGCTCCAGATCCAATCTTCATATTTTGAATCCTATCTTTGTATTTTGAAATTCACATACACACATGGATCTGTGTCAACCACAGCTGCTTTCTAACACCTTCAAACCTCCACTTCCAACTTTGATACCACTGATCACCACCTCATGATATTTGCTCTCCCTCATTTCTTACTACTCAGTGCTAATTCTTGTGACTTTGGCCTTTCTATCATCAATCTTCCATGAAGTTTAACTTTTCACCTTCTGTAATACCCTTGGCCAAAGGTTCATTTTTAATCAATTCTACCTCTTCATCTGCTATTTCCCTGACTAGCCATAGCCCAACAGTGAGATGCTCCAGTGAAGTGTTCCTGTAACACTTAACACTGAAGAACTACTCTAGGAAAAGTTCTCCAAAACATTTCACAGAACCAGATGCAGAAGGCACCTGAACCACTTATTCCAGATTTACTACAAACAAATTGTTTGACTGAGAAAGTTTCAAACGTCCAAGCATTTTCTGATACTGTTTCTATGGGGTTTCCCTCCATAAACATCTATGTTCACTTTCTTAACCGTATCTCCCCTCCAAGTCTATTCTAAATTATCTTCTTTTCACTTAGAAGTTTTAATACTTTGAAAAGCACAAAGACTCATATTTCCACTTAATCACCGCTAAGAATAAAGGACACGAGTTGGGTTTTAATTAAAAAAAAACCCCAATGTCCTGTTTTGATAACAACCCCCTTTTTCCACAGATAAAGCTTTCTTTGCATTTTCTACCAGCTCTAGACCAGAGAGGGCCTGAAGTGAGAGTAAAAGTACAAAATCAGTAACAGTCTGCTTTAGGAAGAACCGTAACATCCATACTGTGATCACCATGCATATGCTACATTTGTCCAAGATTTTAACATTTCACTGTAAGCAGGCATCCTATTACACCTTTTTTTTTTTTTAACTGTTTTTTTAAAGAATAGCATTTAAAAAAAGGAAAAAAATCTCCCCTAAAAACTAGTGTAAATACTTCTGTGATTTCTGAAAAACTAATGATGACATTTGATTGAGACTAGCTTCTCAAAAACCAGGAGCTTCAACTGAAGTTTATTCCACAAACTGTGGCTCTTAAGTAGGCTCTCCTGTATAAAATCTTTAACATCTGTTAAGATGGAAGATCACACTGACACCCTTCCTGCAGCCAGGGCATTAATCACATCTTTGCCCTGTATGCAGACACCTGTATTCACAGCTTGTAAGAGTTTATTCTTCATAACTTTTCCCATTTTAAAATCTATTTAAAATCAGTCAGTAGATTCAACACTGATACTGAAGATACAAACACCAGTACATTTTGTTTCTGTAACAAGGAAACTAAATTACCTTCAGTTAAGAACTGAAGCAGGGTGTTATCCTACTGTACTCATTGCTAATCTTTCCTTCTTTTATTATTTCTATACTCCTTGGACATTTCAAATGCTTGTATACGTTGGTGATGGTCCAGAAGAGGGAATACTACAACTAAGTTGTTTGACTGACAAAGTTTCAAATGCCCAAATAATTTTCTGATACTGTAACTATGGGGTTTTTTCCTCAATCAACTTAGCAACCCTTTAGGCATTCTATGAGATAAGAGTAGGTTCTTTCTTCAAAACTTATGTTAAAGTCCTCCTGCCAGCATACATAGCCAACAATTCATTTTCAGAACAGGCAACATCGCTAATTCATGAAGTAATGCTTCACTGGTACAAATCAACTTGCTTAGTTGTAGAGTTTTGTTTGTTTGTTTTTTAAAACCATAGTATTCACTGTGAATGATTCTGCACATTAGATGTGAATTTGAATACGTAGTGTTAGGAAATATTAACTGCAAACTTCACTGTTCCACTGTAAGCACATGACTGATAGTAAAAATAAAGATTAGCTTCCACTCTTATCACACAATCAGGCAATTACCTGAAATCTTAATATTTAGGTAATGGTAGCATACAATGCAAAAATAATGTAGGTTTATTCTCAGTCTTACAAAATACAGCACATATTAAGTATTTCTTTGGTCACAGATACTTCTTTTGTGAAGACCTCGCTATATCCTTTCAGTCTGCTCTGTTCTCCTGATTAATTACAATTAACAGCACTGTACCAATTATGTGTATTAATTCTCATGTTAATATTCCTTCCTTTGTTTGAATATAGATTGGAATGTGCTGCTCAGAGTTCTGAAATTGTTCTGATGAACCAGTTCAGGAATTTTGAGGAGGAAAGGATCCACGTGTCAAAAACTGTCCAGAATCTACATATAGAACAGATATAGTTTAATATTATTTTTCTACCAAAGGTTAATTGGTACATAAAATACTATAAGCATATATTTGTCTTTCTACAGAAAATTATAACCCCAAAGTTCAAATTCTTAACCTAAAACTTTTTAAGGTTTAACAGTTAAAACTAACAGAATAGATCTTGGGTCTTTCAGGTAGTTCACTTGGCTTTAGAAGATGCCATTTGAAAAACAGACTTTTGGAAACTGGAACCGCTTTACTTCTATCTCCGACCACTTCCTCTTCCATAAATGGCTGACAAACCAAGAGAGTCTTGGAGTAACAGTCATAGCTCTTGCATGCTAGCTACACAGTATGTGGGAGCTAGTTATGGGTTACATGTTTTAAGATTTCTTTGGCCTGTTTCTGCTAGTCTTCCACAGAAGTTTATGTGTTTCTTTCATGAAGCAAAGAGGAAGAAAGATTTTATTAGCTAATCTCTACATGGAGGCAAAGTATTTTACACTGACCCTCCACAGCATGTGCTATTATCACCGTTTATAAACTTCACTGCCTGCCAACTTTAACAAAGAACCACCATCCTTATGAAGCAGAGCACCAAATTAAATTAACTGGTGTCAGAAAACCAAACAAGAAAAGATTTGTATCTGCAACGCAAGAGATCTGCTTGTATTTTTGGTTACCTTGTGGTATTTAAAAGGTCAGACAGTTCTCCAACTGCACAGAGTTTTGTAAGTCTGTCCATCTCACTGCAAAACAGCAAATACTGCCTTCCTTATGCCCGCCCACAGCTTTTTCTCCAGGGGACTGGACTAAAATGGGATTTGAAAACTACAAGGAATTATTACTTTCTCCAAGTTTTCCCATATAAGCTGGATACAGAAATTAATGAAATTCAAAACCTGTTCTCAAATAATAATATTATGCCACTTACTGAAAATGGATGTTTTTTCTGAATCAACTATACATGCTGTCAGTCAGTGAAATGAGCTGCCTGATGGCCAGCCATCTCATAAACCCCAACCAAAGTCTGGTTTTGTTTTTGTTTAGCATGGCAGAATCCTAATTTCAATAATTGGTAAAATCAAGTTACCACTATTAAAATATGTTTTTTCCCCCCTTAAAATTTTTCAGTAAGACTTGTAATGGAAAACTAATCACGTTCAAGATATGAACAGAAGATTACATTGTAATATTAAATTATGCATGATACTATTTTTGTTTCAGTTAGGGAGATGATCCAATATAAAAAGCAGCCCTTTACTTGGGCAGCCCTTGTTGACGAAGTGTTAAAGGCATTTGCCATTCTAACAGGATAAAAACTAACGCCTTGAAGTGTTAGCTACTCAGGCCTTTTAGCAAATTTGTTAACACTTTTAGGTATATTACTCCACCTTTCTCTTAGTGTGAACTGGTATCAATTATTTAGCCAATTTTATTATGTTATTAAAATACCTGCTGATTAAATGTGAACTAAAGTGTCATTTTAGAGCACTGCTCTTTATTTGTACTATTCAACATTTATTTGAATAGGTATAGAAAGTGGACTTGATTAATTACACAAGCAACTAAGAAATATTCCACAAATGGATACGCTTTCTATTGTTTAAACAGATCTTAAACACTGCTCTGGTGTCACACTAATAGCACAAAAGATGATTTTGAAATACATCATAGCTGTTTCAACAAAGAAACTGAATTTTGCAAGGGTAACTGTACTAAAAAAGAAAAATAAAAAAATAGGCAGTGAACTTAGGTGCTGTAAAGCAAATCTTAACCTTGTTGCAAAAAACATTTCTGTGTAAAATATAAGAACTGCTACAATCATTACTACTTTTTTATTTTTGCAATTGGAACAATTTAAATGTGAACATAGGACACACAAGCAAACACTGACTGCTATAGTGTTTATTTCTTTCCCAGTAAGGCAAGAAAGAACCTTTTAATAGTTTAATTTTGTGAGTATTAAACAACTAGTGTGAAAAACAAGCTGCATGTAAACTATTTCTACTGCCTCTGCTTCAATGACTAGCTGAGGCAACCTGTTATAGGAGGTGTTAATTGGCAATAGGAGTACAAGTCAGAAGCATGTTCCCCATCGTCCTAACCCAGCAAGGCTAGGTCATTAAAGTGGAAATGAATTCTTTCATGCCGCCTTAACCCTTTCACTACATATTTTCAGCTGTTACATCTAAAGACAATTGAGAAAGATTAACTACTAGAAAAACAAAACCAAAAAAACCCCCTGCATTACTTTTGAATTTAAAAAAGCATTCACCCCCCACACACACACTTTTTCTTTACTTCCCTTCTTTACCTCCTCCAAGACAAGTGTTTCAGGTGATCATAACTTTTATCACATAGGTATGGGGGGGATAATCGCAACTGGGGTATAAATGCAATGACAATCACTGTGAAATAATAATTTATCATATTAAAGGACGCATGGAAAGATCAGGCACTTAAAGTGAGCTTACAACTACCATTTCATGATGGTAAGTCCAACAGTGAGCGTAGAGCTTGGTACGAGGCAGGGGAAAAAACTCTCAAACATTATAAAGTACTACCTGCAGAGAGGACAAACTCAGAGGTAGCAGTGATAATAAAAAGACCTTAAAAGTTCACCAGGGTACCACTGTTTATCTCTACTTACCCTTTGTCAGTAAGTAGCATAACCTGATGATATATTGACATAAAGAATAAAAAATTTCTTAGATGAGCATAATGCTTTTCACACATGGCTAAGCTTAAAAATCTAAACCAAACTGATCATGGAGCAGTTTTCCCCCATATTGAAACAATACAGAAAATACCAACTTGTACATATTCCATCAGTGGAAGTAGCAAAGGGAGTTAAGCCATATTCCCAGATCTCAATGGTTCTAGCAACATTGTCATGACAAACACCAGAAACCATGTATTGCATTTTCCACAGTACAGGAAGTTAAGATGATCAGTCATGACAGAGAAAATTATCCAGTTCATAAAAAAATAAAATTGTAAGAGTTCATAAAAAGGGAAAAATATATTAACTTTGCACTGTGAATCACACACTAATTACTAGCAATTTGAAATTTTATTGCAGTTTTCAAGCTAGTACACACAGAACTTTATAGTTAGTTCCACATCAACAGGAGTATCTTTTGGAGCTAGCATTATGTCTAAACAGTTTGTATGTTTAGGCCCATTTTTATACCAATTATAATCAAGCATACATAACAGACCACAAAATACCATAAGTCTCAACAAACAGCCTAGATTTCTGAAAGGATCACATTGTCTCGTTACACCATATGTCAGATGAAATAAAAATTGTAGAAATATGTTTAGTCTCATAGACAGTCTCAGACACCAAAATGGAATGGCGATACTAGGGAAATATTATGGCACCAACTGGTACTTTAAATTAAAAATACCTGGGAGGGGTGAACCCACCAAAAAAACCCCAAACCCAACCATAACAGGCTAGATTAGGAAAGGAAAAGGGGGGAAAAAAAAAAAAAAATCTTCAGTATATTTTAAAAAATCCTGTCTCCTAAAAAATTTTTATCCAGGTTCACATTTACAACAGAACTCTATAAACAGCAATACGGATGAACTTGAAATATGTAAGGTTTCCCCTCCTTTAAAAAAAAACAACAAAAAACAAACAACAACAACAACAACAAAATTACAGAACATGCAACTTTGCATAGCATTGAGCAGTTGGTTAAATGCGTTGGGATCACCAGTTTGCAAACACCTCTACAGTGCAGAGCCAAAACTCTACTGCTTACTTTTTCCATTTGTTTGGGGAGTTTGTTTTTATGGGGTTATTTGTTTGTTTTTAAATTAAGCAGAACTTCAAACAAAAATCTCTAGTTCACTGGGAAACTCCACAGAGAACCTGGCCAGAGTTTTACATAAAGAAAGGAAGCTACTGAAGTTTAGCTTATGTTTCTACCCTATCCATCTACCAGTAATCTCGCTTGCACTAAGTTTCATGGAAGAGGTATAGTAATCCACCAGCATGGGCCCGTGCAGGATTTCACACATATCTGTAGGATGTAATGGGCTTTGCTCATCTAACTGAGAAGAACTGACAAAAATCTAAGAGGCATTTTACAAAACACTCATGTTTTCCAATACTACCACTGAAAATATTCTTGAAGACTGAGGCTTAAGGCTTACTAAGAAAAATATGTATTTACCAGCATTTGGCACCAAACGATGAAAGTTGAAATTTATTTTGAGGTCAGATAAGCTTAACTTAACCCCACTGTACTTTACAGAAAGTCATTCTACTTAGTCTAATTTTTATTAGAAATCAATATTTATTATCCAATATTAACATGCATTCATGATACAAAATTGTTTATATTCATATCACCTTGATGCAATTTGCAGTAATCAGACTTTCTGCACTGTTCTCAACAACTCTTGCATGAAACAGCCTCTTAAGCGTAAGCTTTCCTAGTTCTAGTGTTTGCTCTCTTTATCCCATCCGAATTCATTGAGACACACAAAAAAGCATGGGAAGGTATGCTACATCACTGCAGTTAATATTCCTTATTATCAAGCATAAGGACAAGTTGGACTAGATGATTTTTAAAAGGTCCCTTCCAACCCAAACCTTTCTAAGAGTCTATGAAAATGTTATGGTTAACAAAAAGCCATAAGACTCTCAGAAACACTGTACATATTTTGGAAAAGAACTATTTTTTCCAACCTCAAACTACCGGGAAAAAAGAAAATCCAGAAAATACAAAGGTCAGTTTCACTCCAGAATAAACTCAGGCCTAACCCGTTTTCTGTTCATAGCACCATTACATTTGGTAATGGGATTTAGAAATGAGAGCCTCAACTCAGATAACAAGTCAGCATTTGTAGATTTTGTCTACCTCCAGAAGTCTTGTTCTAATGCATATTTTTAATTACCTTATTCTAATCAGTGGTTCTGCCAAGAAGGCAACGTAGTCCTCAGTGGGTGCTGTCTTAGGTCACTCTAAAGTACACTTTATACAGCAGAGCAGTTACAAGGGATTTACTCAATATGTAAAAGAATGCACTGGGTTCTTCCTATATGCCTACAAGCTCTCTGTTGTGAAGAGCTGGTCCTCTGGAGAGAAGCAGGTGAACTGGAAGACTCAGTGGCAATATGTAGGAAGGTTAGCTGTTTAAAAAACAAAACACACCCCCAAAAACCAAACTAACAAAACCATAAAACAAACAAAGCCCACACCATACAAAAACCCCATACCACTGTTAATACAAGACCACCACTTCAAACTTCCAGGAAAAACTGAAGAGGACTCTTCTACACCACAGGAATTAAACAGAAGCTCTTGTTTAAAAGTGATATATAATAGCATTGCAACTTGGGCTATTCAATAGCATGGGATTTCAGAAAGAAGAAACAATTTCTAAGAGAAATAAATTAAGTTTATCACTGGAAGGGGGATATTTCCTGCTTACAGAAAGGAGCATTACAAGTGAACAGGTGTAACACAAAAGGCACAAAGATGTCTGCTCTTGTTTAGGCTTCCCCCCCCCCCCCTCCTTCTTTTTTTTTTTTTTTTCTGGGTCATTTACACTAATGAACTGGCAGTTGCCATTATAGCTACACTCATTTCCTTGTCCAAGCTCCTTTGTCTCTTCTGGGGAAAGCAGGCTGGACTACACTGGCAATTAAATTGAGGAGAGAGAAGCTAATTGCCTAATTATTAGAAATAAGGAAGTTTAAGATCTGAGGCCAAAAGAAGGCAGGTAAAAATGGTCTCCAGAGTTTACAGGAAAATAGTACATCAGAGTAAAATGAAAATGCCCAGGCGCAACCTACTAGCTTTGTTATTTTTTGCTTTATGTCTGTTTGCGATTAATACGTAAGGTATAGCTGTAGTGCAGCCTATCATAGCTTACAGCAGCTTTTATAACACAAAGTATGCATCACGTTGTAAGTACAATCTATGACTGTTACTGAACCAATTCTAGCATGTTTCTCTCTCCCTCTCCCATTAGCACTTTTGGCTATAAATCACACTACAATCACTCAACCATGTTTCAAATGTAGGAAAACTATACCCAGCCTTTAGTAAATCCCAGTAACTTTCAAATAAGCCTACACCACCCATGGAGCTATGATCATCTCCAATGCAAGCAGACTCAGGCTACATCATGTTCCCTAACTTTCATATGAAGCTTTCAGTTGAACAGCCCTGTATTAAAACACTAACCAATGCAGTAAAATACTCATCCCAGACCATGCAAGTAAAGAAGTTTCTATATCTAAAGTATATTTTTCTCCTTAAAACAAAATCATATATTTTGGCTATATAAACTGAGGCTGAGGCTTTCTACAGAAGATAACATAGGCAATCAATTAAGTCATTTGAACTTTTTATGGGAATTGATATTGGATGTTTTTAATAGATGGAAAAATGTTTTGTCAGTGAGAAAATTTTTCTACTTCTTAAATGGGTTGATAGCTTTTGAGAAAAAAAGTAAAACTGAAATAACCCACCCAAATTGTACACCATCTCATCTACTGGGAGGTATATTGGAGTTCTAGAAATACTGACATTCTTAGTACTTGAAAACTTTGCTGGAAAATGTCTTAGAAGCAATGGCACAAAAATTATGCTCTATTTTAAGTGCTATAATTCATATTTATTCCCCTTACAGGGTACT
Organism: Nestor notabilis; assembly: GCF_000696875.1. Taxonomy (NCBI): domain Eukaryota; kingdom Metazoa; phylum Chordata; class Aves; order Psittaciformes; family Psittacidae; genus Nestor; species Nestor notabilis. The sequence continues at coordinate 38,379 of NW_009932945.1, forward strand.
CTCAGAAGAAATATCTGAAGCTTCAGATACATGTGAGAAACAGACAACAGAGTATCACCACAATTCAAACCACAAAGCACGTACATCCAGGAGATACAGGAAGGAAAAAGTCATGCAGATGCAACAGATATTGAGACACTAAAACACTGTACAGCTTTCCAAAGGAAAGAAGCACTTCATTAAAAACAACACATTTGCACCCTTCAAACTAAAATCCAATGTGGTTCAAAAATCAATTAACTAAAACAATTTTCAATAGGATGTTATGGTCTTGGGTTGTTTTTTTTTTTTTCTGATTGAGTTTTGTTAGGTTTTCTCCATGGGGGATGGAGAGGTGTTTATTTGGATTTGACTTGGTTTTGAGGGTTTTGGTTATTTGGGTTTTGTGTGTGGTTTTTGGTTGGTTGGTTTTTTGAGTGTGTTTAGTTTTGTTTTATCACATAGGGAATCTCAGGATGCAGATTAGCCAACTAGAACACGTCATTTACTTCAGAAGACACATGAGCTTAATGAAATAACTCAAGGAAACTTGCACTTAATTCTTAATTGGGAATGATCTACACTAAGCCTGACCTTCCTTTCCCTGCCAAATCACCAACTCTTATTTCTGAAGCCCCACAGAATAAGGAGTCAGTAGTGCTCTTTTCTAACAACCATTCTGGCTAGATCAGCAGATGAAACAGAACTTTAAATCAGTAGCAGGTCTCCCAAGTTCCCGCGGTGCCATAGATTTACTAAATGGGATAAGCATGTTCTAAAAACCCATGATAATACGAGGGAAAAAGGTTCCACAGCATCAAGCAGTACAATGCATGAAACCTCATAATCAAAGTGACAGTTTTCAAGTGCCATTTACAATGCCCTAATCTGGAAACATCCCAGCTAACCCATCTGATCAACTATTTCACAGATGGAAGCACTTGATGGCTAATTGGCAAGTCCATTATTCAAATAAAATAGCTATCTGCACTTCTATTTTCTATATTCCAAGTCAAGGTGTAAACACTCCTTATAAGACACAGGTCACTTCTCTGTCTCTCCCTCCCTTCCCATTTGGATTTTTTCCCTTCCCCTATGCCATCAAGTATGTTAATTCAGAAATAGAGAATCAGTTTTATTTTCCATTGATTGCACTAGAAGAGTTGTCTGCACCAACAGAGCAATGTAAATGAGTATTTTCAAAAATCCATCAAGTAATCAAAAAATTATTTCAACACATTTTAGAAGTGTCATTATTTCACTGCTTCCTATCACATCTGGATTCAGGAAAACAGACAGGATGTGCTAGCATGGACAACAATTTGGATTATTGTTTTGAAAGTGTTGGGGAGAGAGAGCTCTGCTAAAAATGCACTTTATTTGCTCACACTCTTAAACTGTATCCAGTAGGATTGCCTAATAGAGGCATATGTGGAACTGTAGCAAACAATAGTGCAGCATAGAAAATGAAGAGGAGTATTGCTCCAGATTCCTGCCTGCTACATAAGTATAATGCTTTTACGTACCCCACAAAGCCTGTTAATTTGTCTGCAGCAAATGTACAACGCAAGTGAACTATTAAATCACTAGTGAAATTCTGTGGTGGGCAGTATTCCTGGGGGATGAACAGAAAGACAAAGAATGAACCAGGAAAGGGAGGATAACTAAACAACATGAGAAGGGGCAGGAGGAGGAAAAGAGTATACCATACAAAAGAAGGAAAACAAGGGTATTGCCAAAATCTCAACTCCCATGAACAACAAAAGGGAAATTAAAGTAATAAGCATTTTGTTTGGAACATCACAACACTTTTGAACTTTAACCATTCCCCCATATCTTTTTTTAAATCACTTGGGTTCTTTATATGTATTATCATAGGGCAAAATAAAAATGCCTACAGTACCCAGCATGTAAGACAATTTCCGCATGAAGCAGAGTTGCAAAGAAGGTCTTATCTACTATATCAAGCTCAAAACTAAACATGGGTACCTTCCCATGCAAAGAACACAAAGTTAATGACCAAGTTCATTGCCAGGAAATACTGTGGATGGCTTATGTGATGCCAAAAGCTATCAGATTCTCTTCCCTCTTCTCTTGTCAACCTGGCTGCCCAGTGAATCATAGAATAGTTAGATTTGGAAAGGACCTTAAGATCATCTAGTCCCACCCCCCCTGCCATGAGCAGGGACACCACACACTAGATTATGTCACCCAAGGCTCTGCCCAATCTGGCCTTGAAAACCCCCAGGTTTCGAGCATTCACAACTTCCTTGGGCAACCTATTCCAGTGCCTCACCACCCTCACTGTAAAGAACTTCTTCCTTGTATCTAATCTAAACTTCCCCTGTTTAAGTTTAAAGCCATCACCCCTTGTCCTACCACTACAGTCCCGAATGAAGAGTCACTCTCCAGCACCCTTGTAGGCCCCCTTCAGATATTGGAAGGCTGCTGAGGTCTCCATGCAGCCTTCTCTTCTCCAGGCTTCTCCAGCTTTCTCAGCCTATAATCTCTTGTTCATCTAAGACTAAAAGAGAAGAAATGGCTCAAAATTTCTAAGCCACAAGTCAGTGGAGGGAAAGTTTATTGTTGAAATATCCCCTTAAGATCACTTCCTTAAAGATTTATTAGTCATATGAAGACAGGTTTAGGGTCAGTGGAATTTAACACAAACTACCTCTAGACAATTCAACGTTGAAGACCAATCAGCCACTCAATAGCATGCTCAGGATGCAAGTATTAAAAAAGAGAACCACCATGAAATCACTGAAAGGATTTTTTAAGTGGAATATAAGACATTAAAAGACTTGAACAGAAAGTTGTAAAAACATGAATCCAAAAAGCACTTGGGACAACACATTGAGTTTGGAAATGAAGAAAACCAAACAAGATAATAGTTAGATGAGGTGTTTTTAGCAGGGGAAAGACCCGAGTTATTGCTATTGGAAAAACTAAGGCAAGTCACTGAGAAATAATTCCTTGGCAGAGATCAAATAGGAACTGTGCTGACCAAACATTTGCTGTTACTCGAACATTAGTTACAAAGCAAAGCAAATGGACTTTTAGCAGACCTTATGTGATTCACTCTTCTTGCTAAGCAAATCTCCAGCAACAAGAAAAAAAAAAATAATCCCCCCAATTGTTACAAAATTACTTCGAAAATGATTCTCTTTCTAAGAGACTATACACACAGATGATTCTTATGTCAGCAAGAACGACTCAGATGTTTTTACTACGTTCAACCTTAAAAGCAAAACTTTCAAAGACAGAACTGTGACACAGCAGTAAGAAAAAAAAAAAAAAAAAGCTTTGTACAGCTGTTTAAAAATTCTCTAGTACAAACAAATGTTAACAACTTTGTTTACTTTCTAGCAGGACAAAGCATGTCCAGAAAATACCCTACTCATCTCTTCCACCTCAAAGCCATCTGATTCACTCTGGATTATCTCTCAACTATCAATCAATCAATATTCAGAACAAAAGTGATCTTTGAAGGTCCAATGAAACACTGTATTTTGACGACGTAAAATTATTCTTTTCGAAAAGCCTTCCTGCT
>NW_009932945.1:41941-51113 GCF_000696875.1 Nestor notabilis
CAGAAGACTACAAAAGCAGTCAAGATATCCACTACAAGCAGCAACTTGCATGAAGAGCAATTCACTTTTCTGCCTTTTTTTTTTTTAATCCAACACATACCCATCAATTCATTTAAGAGACAATTCCACATTTAAACAAACACAGAGCAGCTCTGCAGACCAAAGCTGCCACAGGAGTTCAGCAAGCTTTTGAATGTTACGTTCTATTGTCTGCCACAATCTTCTAGCAAGCTTTAAGTTAAAGCTGAGAAATTCAGAAAGCAGCAGAGAGTTAACTGTAAATTTGAAAAACAGCTTTGATATGCGTCAAGTTCAGAGAGGACTAAGAAGTGAAAGCTTGAGTGATTAGACTGCGCAGATGTTAAAAAAATGAAGAGTCATGAAGCAGGCTGGCAGCTCAGAGGAACAAGAGAAATAACTGTTTAAGAAAGTGAAACTAAAAATAACTGAGGGCTGCTTGAAGATTCGCTAAGAGAGCGTGAATAGAATTTTAGCTATAAAAAGGAAAAAAATTATGCACCAAAAGTTACAGCTTATTTGGCAAAACACCTAGAGGCTGTAAATCAGCCTAGAATATTTCACCAAATGCTTCAGTATTAAACCAATCCTTTCCTAGCTATACTGGACACGAACACACTACACACAACCAAAAGAACCTGTGGGTTTAGCAGTTTCAATCATCCCAGAAGCAAACTCACACACACATCAAGAAGCCTAAGACAAACAGAACTGATTCCTTCAGAACAAGAGTCTGTATCTCAATGTAGAACAGAGCCCTGGAGGCAAATGAGGAAAGTAGAGAAAGGCCAGCTACTGTGGCCAACCAAGACTACAAAGGAAATTACACTGGAGATCAGCTTGGTTTAATTTTCAAGACCACCTCCCATATCAATAGGCCAAGAAAAAAAGTACTAGGACTTGCTCTAGTGGTAGAAGTCATACAATGTGTGTAGGTCTCCCACTGGAAGAAGGGCAGCTGCCAGGAGGCCTTTTTGCTGTGAGCAGATTTACCGTAGTGAGGACTACAGTGAACAATAGAAGAAACAAATGCACATATTGGTGGCTACAACTACCTGCAAGTAATAAATTTAATTCAAATTACATCCTGAAATTTACATATACTTCAGTGTTTTACAGTGCTAAGCACAATGTGATCCAAGGACTGAAGTAGATCATTTATGTAGGAGCAAGTGGGAAAAAATTATGCACCAAAGGAGCTCAGCTATTTAGAAAAATCTTTATGTTCTGAAAATCCATGTAATTGGAAATTGATTATTTTATTCTGTGTTTCCAATGCTTATCAACCCAAACTTTAAAATGTTCAGACACCAAATGAAACATCTCTAGAGTCAGAGATTATTATTATGAATCTTTTTTTTTTAATGTTGTTTAAATAACAGGAATATTTCAGAATTTACATTCTGTAAACTCAGGTCCAACACAAGAGTTCATACTGACAAAAAACCCCAGTCAGGCTGTAAAAATAATTTGCATACATTTATATAGCATCTCTAGAGTCAGAGATTATTATTATGAACCTTTTTTTAAATATTGTTTAAATATAATAAAAGGAATATTTCAGAATGTATTAATATTAGAGAAGATATTAACAAGCTATATACTAACCTGTCCCAGCCCAGGCATACCTCCTCCAAGTCGCAGAAGTCTATCCATATTTCTAGAAAAACAGAAACAAAGGAAAAATGTTCCCAATCTCTGAAGTGTTTACTAAATTGCTATCTATATAATTCACCTTCAGTCACTCAGTATGTCAAAAATATTGGTGGTAATTACAACACAACATCAGACTTCCTGTTAATTAACACCACATATTAATTCAAGAAGCTGTCTTCCATGCTAATTAGCAGACTTTGTTTTATTGCTTTGGTTTTGGGTTATCCCCATTTCTGAAGACAAGCACTCTTGTCAAACTTTTCAAAACTTTCCTCTCATTCAATTAATTGGGGGATTTTTATTGCTTAAAACAGCACCTACATCCAGGAAGTGCCTAAAACTTATTAGATATACAATCAAGTTTACTCCAATTTGTCTAGAAAGCATCAATAAAAATGTGAAAGTAAGGATTTTAAGCATCCTCATTAGTAAGTTCTGTGCTAATTAACTTACAGCTTGTCAGTTATTATCAAAACTACATATAAAAGACGCTGAGCAGATTATGAATCTATGAATTATCATCAAAAGCTTTTTTTTAATGAACTCATTATACTAAAAAGAAATACTGTAAAGTAAACATTTAATGTGTATATAGTTAGAACACTAGTGACAGTACTGTCATTTAATACATTTCCAGTGTTGCATGTGCCATTGCTTTAGTGCAAGATCATTCCAATCAATGCAACTAACTCATTACTTAAAGAAAGGGGGGGGGGGGGGGGAAACGAGGAGGGGGGGGGGGGGGGGGAAGAAAGGCAGTGGCTTTTCTGTCTTGCAACTTTCAAAGGAGTGACCTTCAGGAATAAGAACTGGTAAGGTATTACCCTAATGTTTATTCACTTTCTGTTGTTGAAAAGCAATCTAGCCATCTACAATTTAATTGTGGATATCTAAGTAAAGGTTCTGTCCCAGCTGTAACAGACCTTTATCTTGCTTGCTTATCTATACACAACAAAACTCAGTGATAAAAACAAATAAAAAAAACCTACTGAATGCTACCTTTTAAACAGCTGCTTTCGGCAAATCAAGCCATTTCCAAAGCTTACAGAAATTAGTAAACTTTACTGGATTATTTTATTTGTGAAATAGAAGATACTAAGTAATCAGAAACTTAACTGCACAAGTTTTAATGCAACACAACAAAGCCTGTTCAAGTGATACAAAAGCCATTGAGAAGAGGGAGTAATGATACCTCCAAAATACATCCTCCAAATGGACATTACACATTAGAGAATTATACACATAATTTCAGACTACATTAACAATACTAATTCAAGAACTTTTTTTTAAATTAGTTATGCAAAAGAACTTTGAACTTCTCATGAAAAATAATTTGCTTTGTATATTAAAAGTCTTTATGTTCAATGTTAATGTCATCTCATTATTCCTTTGAAATTTGCTACTAATTTTACTGGCTAGATACTAACAGGCTTTATTTCAGTTCAAGTTTGTAACAGATATTTTAAGCTTCTTGATAACACACAAAGAGGCAGCATTTGAACTTACCACTACACAAGACTATCTAACTCCTACTTTAATCATGCATGGAATTTCACCTATTTCAAACAACAATATCTAAGACACATGGATTTATAACACTATTTGCTAATTTCACTTTTCTAGTCAAATGCACTAGCAAGGTATTATCTTCATATGATTCATTCCCTTGATTCTGTAGAACATGCAAACCCAGCAACTGCAGCCTCAAATAAATAACATTTACTCTCTTAAAGCTAACTTGGCACTATAAGAATTAAAAAGGGATTTATTAAAGGGTCAGCGGCTATGCTTTTCAGTCACTGAAATGAAGCTTCCTTATTACAGGCAAAGGCTACACATAAAGCATACATACATTTCTATCCCGAACTATAATAAATTCCAAATCAAGTTGTAGGATTTCCATGGAAAGGTTAAGTTGCTGTTTAAAGCCATTATGTAAGCGCATGGTAAATGGCTTCAATAAAATAGTCACGAGTACAAAGTAACACCAACTACATTTCATTTTACCCCTCTGTGGTAGATACTCCTCCATTGAAACCCACAATGATTCATCTTTCATGACACTAATGAGGGCTGAAGAGTAGCTGAGAATTAGATTTACAGTAACTAAAATTATGATCAATCATGGCTGCACGCTTATTTTAAGAAACTCTTAGTCTCTACAACTGGTAACCATAAAACTGGTCTTTCCTATAGCTACAACTTCCATAAGATGATGAGGTGTATTACCTCTGTACCTTTAAGAAGTAATATTGAATAACAAATCTTATACCTACTTGCATTTCACTTTCCAAGTGAAAAGCAGTTGTATTTCTAGTTCATTAATATTTACATAATTTATTCCTATTTCTAACCCAACAGAATAAACAGTACATAATTTACAGAACCATATTTTGCCATATTAAAGTTGGATTAGAATAATCAGTTACACAAACTGAAACCACGAAATCTCATTGTCTTACAGAACTGGAGGGATATAACATTTCCCACCCAGCAGAGACTAGCCACTGAAATGAAGATATTCTGATTCTCAAGACAATAGCACAAAGGAAAAAAAAGAGTGTTCACAAACCAGTTGTAGATGCACAGCAAATTACTTCACTACCTCTGTGTTTTGACTCTGGTTAGAGTTCTGGCAACTAATACTTTCCTGTCTTATTTGTAACTGAAGGTGGTTTAGTTGGTTATAGTATTTTTAGACCTAAATGTATTTGTTTACTCTGTATAAAGCTCTGAAGAATTGAGGTTAGTGTTCCAAATTAAAATCAATTTTATTTTTTGATAATCCACTGTGCCCAAGTATTTCAGCCATAAATTGAGTTTATGAAATAATGCTTTTGTAAACCTTAAAAAAGCTTGAGCAAAATTTTTAGGTCTTAATTAAGATAACTTTAGCATTTACAAATAAAGCAAATATTAATTTCTAACCTGGTGCACAGCAAGAGGTGATAGCAGGCAAAACTCAGCAGCAGCTCCCACTTTTTGACTATAAAGATGATGCCAGTAAGTCTCTTTCCTGTAGAAGAAAATAGAAAGGAGGGAAAGGGGAGAAATCCAGTAAAATTTAGAAACAGCAGTACATGTAAAATGAAATGTTACACTGATGACCTACAAAAGGACAAACCACCAATGAAGAATAACCCAAAGAATGCCTTTTCCCCCTCACCCCCCTCCTTGTACTACTGAATTCCTGGAAGCTATACATGCCATGTCTTGTCCAAGTATCTTTAACATTGAAAGAAGTTCCCAAGTTTCTCAAAATTCCGTGCAAGAGTGAAGTATTTTAATAACCAGTTTAAGCAATTTAACGCTAATAAATAATTTAAAATGCTGTTGGAAACTGGAACTATGGTCCTTTGTTACTATTTTTGAAAATTTTGCCATAGTTAAGATGACCTAAGCACAAAGATAAAGAGCATTCTGCAAGTATGGACAGTTTTCCTGTTTGTTTCTGCAAGACCAGTTGGGTTGACTGGGAAAGTCACAGAGGCCTTCAGGTTTGCCTAAATTCAGATTAAGAAAGGGTGCTTCACATGCAGTTTAGGAATTAAAAGTCATGTTCTCCTCCTCCCCAAGAGTACTGCCCACTAACTCAATCCACTCAATCATTTGTAGTGCAGTGTTTCAAAACAGATCTGTGAAATGATCTGTGGCCATGATTTGATAGACATTTTTTTCAATGTCAGTGTTAACATAAGGAGCAGTGGGGAAGCTGCTGCTGCTGCTTACCAACTTGATGCTGCTTTCTCAGTACTGCCAGGACAGCCATTTGTGCAGTAAACTGATAGGCTAACAAAAATGTTGGTTTTAACCCTGTTCACTTCTCAGAGGATTCACACTGCATCCCAGAAACAGTTGTCTTGGCATAACAGAAAAAGAGGTCTCTGAAGAGCTGATTGCTTCTAACGCTAATCCAGACCCCAGAAGACATTCATGTCAAATCCTTCTTTAAGCTGAAACTGCCCAAAGAATGTCTTTGGAGTTGGATTTTTTTTTAATTTTATTTCATTAGGAGCAGAGGGAATTTAACAAAGACCATTCTGAACCGTAAGAAGTACAAGAGGAGAAAGAACAAAAGAGTTTCTCAGTGCTGACAGGCTGGGATGGAATTCCACTAAAAAGTCAAAAGAAAAAAGTGACTACATTTCTGCCAGCTTTGCAAAACGGAATTATCCAGATCAGACAAGACAGGACCACTACAGCAGCAGTCACATCAGTACAGACTGCAACAGAACTGCAACTAGCTCACAAGTGGGCTTTGGAGTTACAACCCAATTCAGTTTTAGCCAGCTGACCACCCACAAGTCTTGCACCCCCTTCCCCGCTTCGTACAAGGATGTTAAAGAAACAGATCTCTCTAAGCTTAGTGGGTTTCCTGAGGAAGGCACACAACACTGTAACCTATACGTGAGAACTTTTCCCCTCTCTGCTGCAAAGTGCAAAAGGCTACACATTTACCTGCTGGTTTTTTCCCTATACACACACTTAAAGATATATATATATATAAAAAACACAGAAAAGTAAACAAACAGTTCCATATCAGAAAGCTGCAGAAAGCCAGTTATAATCGTAATAAACCTGCACTTTAGTGGGACAAAACACAACCAAAAGACTCTAGCTAAGCAGCTTCTCTGTTTGTGTACATCCATGCTTGAAACACCTCAGCTAAAAAGCCTTGGACATAGGATGGTATTTAAAACCCCACAAACCTCTATTATTGCTATTTTTTTTAAACTGTCCTGCCTTCAAAAGGGTAAAGTTTTTTGCTATTAATCATGCGGTGGAAGTATACACAGAGCATCTCACAAGTGATCTGAAAACAGACTTTTTTTTTTTAAAATCATGTCTAATAAGTGTTCATAATACTACTGCTAGGTAACTGTAACAACTGGCAAAAGTTGTCCATTTAGAGAGCTCTGGTTCACCATTCAGTTGTTGGTTGCTACTTTCAAGTCACTTGATGTTGATTAAATGCTGACTTAAAAATAAAAACATTTTTCCTAAGGTAACATAGGGATGAAATTATACAAGTGCATTATGCACAAATGTATATATACACATAGGTATAAACCAATAGCTACTGTGCTTATACTTTACATGTTTCAGCACATATTTTGAAACTGACTTGAAACAGTCTTAAATTACTGCATCTTTTTGCATGAGACAAATTTCACACTACAATGCACTATTTTTACCTAGCATTAACACTCCATGATGCAATCCTGCAATGAAAGAGGGATCTCCCAGGTTGACAACTTTTGAGTTATTTAAAAAAAAAAAAAAAAAATCAGAAATACATGGGAGACAAATCACTGGCTACTAAACTACCTTATTAGTGGAGAAAGTATCAGGCTAGACTTGGGTGACAGCAACTTATTCCACACTTTGCAATTTGTACACTGAATGACTTAGTGCAAATCATTTCATCTTTGGTAATTCGGTTTCTCCACCTGAGTCTAAATACTAAGCTTTTTATAAGCACTTCCAGATCTCCTGTTGACAAATTCAACATAGCAGATGGATTAACAACTTTAACAGCATCTTAAAAAGTGGCTTAAGGCTTTTTGCTGCAACTATAACAGTTTCAACTTCACTAGGAGAGACAAACAGCTATGAAGGTAAATTAGTTGAGAAACTGCATCTTGCAGAGAAACATAATTTCACCAAGAACAAAAACTCACTGCAGGTAAAGTCACCAAATGCTGAATGAAATGCTGAATGAAAGAAACTTGAAGCAGAGACTTCACATGTGACAAGGAGGGAATGGTGGTTCTATCTTTCTATACTTTTTGTATGAAAAGAGAGAGAAAGAAAACCCAACATCAATTTGCAGTAATCTGTTCATTAAAGCTAAAGGTTAACCATGCCATGAACAAATGCAGTCTCAGTAGTGCAAGTCCAGAGCTACATGACTATTTTGCTTCCATAACGCGCTCAGTTCTGTAAACCCAATGTTTCTGGACCATACAGACCTGAATCTCAATAGACATGAGCTGACTATAAGGTACGTAGGTGAGCTTCTCTGACTCTGCTTTCTGATTTCCAGAGGCACAGCAAACCTAGTTCTATTACATTCGTTGCTAAAAACATAACCCAGACCCAAGCAGGCTACTCTAAAGCAACTTAAGTACATCCACACCAAACTCACAGTTAAGGGAAAAAACAAATCACACCACCACAGAAATCCACAAAAATAATTTTCATTTTATGCTAAGTATAAAGTAATGAGCTTCTCTGCAACCTACAGAAGGATGTGTACCATGGAATCGTCCCCTGCCACCAACTCATAGAATAGTTATGTTTGGAAAGGACCTTAAAATCACCTAGTTCCAACCCCCCTGCCATGGACAGGGACACCACACACTAAACCGTGTCACTCACAACTCCATTATCGTACTACTCTTCTACTATTCCTAACTACCTGTCCTTTCCTGTCATCCTAGATGTTAGGAGATAATTGTAGCTACTGTCAGAATACGCTCCATAATGCTTGTCAAGGTTGAATTGCTTTCAAGAAAATTTACAAGCTAACATTAAATAATACCAAAATATATATTACTTTTGAACTATGCTCTAACTTCTCATTTTCTTAACCACAGATACCAAATTAATATCCCTGACATGGCACATTAGAACACCTGATAGAACATAAATTTCCCATTAAGCTATGGGCAAAACATACTTGCTCTAAGTCACACTGATTCAGAAACAATCTGCAAGCCAATATCCGTATTTCTTCACAAGCACAGGTCTTTTCCTTGCTTCCATAAAACAAGCTCACAAACAGTGCTCTTCTCAGCAGAATCTTCTTCCAAGTGTTCTCCCTGTATGCACGCATTACAGGACACCTTGGACTCACAGAGGTGAAAGCTTCTCAGACTAACACAAACCTGTCAGACTTTTCAGCTTGTCCAGCACCATTTCAGCTATACACAGCTTTCAAATACATCTGCATAAAATTTTTTAAAAGTCAAGCTGAATCCTTGTTGTTTTTCTGGTTTTCTACAGTGTATTGGAAAGAAGGACAACTTTAAATGATGACATCACCATACATTCAGATTTGTCAACTGTTTACAAGTATCCAGCTACAACACATGACTTGTTTTGAAAACGATACTTAGGCGTGCTGCATACGAGAAACCGCTCTGTTCATTCTGATTATCGCTGCATTTCTACTTAATTCTGCTTCATCTTTTATGACGCGGATTAAAGACTTCTCCTTTTCATGTCCCAGCCAGAGCTCTCCCCCCTCCACCGGCACTCGAGCCGCACACCGCCGGGCACCGCCGCAACGCTTCAGTCCAGAAGGAGCAGTTTCAGTCCGCGAAGTCCCCACGATAGGAAGCGACGGCTGCTGCCGGAGAACAAACCTGCGCTGGGGGGCACGGCCCACGACACCGGCCAGCAGCTGTGACCCAGGCGCTGCCGAGCGAGACGCGACGGCTACTCTCGGCCGGAGGGAGAGAGGGAGGCAGAGCCGCTTGGGCCTCTCAGGCGC
>NW_009932946.1:0-10514 GCF_000696875.1 Nestor notabilis
ATATATATATTATATATAAATGGTTTTGTTTATTTCTGGTTCTTTTTGCATCTTAACATGGTATTTAAAATACATTCATGTTTTCAGGTCATCTTGTGAGTTCTAAATGCCATTTTTGATTTTGTTTTTTCTTTACCCTTGTTCAATGAACCTAATGTTGCTGTAAAACACTTAATTTTCTTGAAAGCTATTAAGTAATTCATAGAAAACTAGAGTGTTGTGGCTCAAATTTTCCTTTTTATCCTTTGTGCTTTACTAATTTAATGTTGATATAATTTTACTAGTCATGGTTAGCCAGTTAAATTGACTCTTGAAATTACTTTCTGAAGTAAATCTGCACTTTAATGAAGGTATTTCTTTTTCTCTGTCTCTAACAAACAAATGCCCATCCCTAGACAGTATCTATAGTTAAAAATCTATTTAAAGCTTATTGTACTGAGCTAAACCCCCAAGTCAGTTTATAAGTATGGGAAAAATAATCAGAATTAAAGCAGTAAATTCAAATTATGTTCTGAAACAGCCTGACTGCAACATCATTGCAATTGAAGGTATGGTTGTTTGACAGGACTATGAAACAGATTCTTTCAGAAGAAAGATGAAAATACACTGATAGTTTTCTAATCTTAAAGGTGCAATTTAATGGTGATGTTTTCCTGTTAGGTTTTGTGTGACATCTTGGCAGCCATGAGTAGGTCTGACTGTGTATATTGCAAGTGTATTGAAGTTTATTCTTTAGGAATAGTTATCTTGATATTCTGCATAGGTGTTATTAGAACATCATGGCTTTTCTAGATTGGATGAAGCATAATGTTACTTAGATGTTTTTTCTAACAACACGAAACTTTACCTGATTTCTGTTTGGAAGCGGGTTAAACAAGTACTGGCTGTGAAGTGTGGTTAAACAGGCTACGGCACCTTGGTGCACAGCAGTGTCCTCTGTTACCTTTGTTTTACTGAAAGCAACATTAGCATGTTACCAATAGCAATGGCATCATGTTGCTTAGACTCTGGACTGATTAGTCTGAGTTCTCATGGCTTGCCTTCGTATTGAGGCACACCTAAACAAGCAAACGTGGCAGAGGAGTACCTGTAGCTGTAGGAGCTTTTACAATGCTGTCTTTGAAGTACTTGGTGTAGCACATAATTTTTTTTCCTTTTTAAGAAAGTTTTATTATATGTCTTTGCTTAGTAAAATGAGGCTTCAGAGCACAGAACCCCTGTTCTTTTGGGCAGTTTTCATCAGACCAGTCATTTAAATGAGATGAGTCACTCAATCACTTAATGTAATTACATAGTCACTTGTTTATGGTTGAACAAGATAGAGTGAGGTTAAGAATATTTTAACCATATGACTGTTTAGATAAGGGAGATGACACAGTTGTGAACAACTCCGTTTTTAATTGAGGTATTATTTTAAGTTTCAGAATGGGCCTTTTGGTTAACTGGGAGTCTCAGGCTTTACATCATCATGTCACACTTCTGAAATCCTCAGCAGTGCTTTCCACAGACTTCAATAAAATCTTATTTATTGTTATAGAAGAGCTAATCAACTAAACATTCCTCTGCTGCTAAATACAGCCAGCAAGCTGCTTATGAGTCAAGACTCTGGCAGATAATTCTCCTGCATATCAGTGAAAACTTTACTGGCTAGCTGTCATATTCCTTATGTGAGCAAATACCAGCTACTTGGATCTTACATTTCATGTTCCAGTAAGCAGTGTTTTCAGGGCTCACTGTAATAAGCTTATGCTTATGAAAGACTAGAAAAACCCCACAACTTTATCATGCAATTGTTCTGGAGCGTAACACACAGTGAGCTTAGGAACTTACACTGTTATAGCCATGGTTGATTAATAACTAGGCTTTTAAATATTCATTAATCTAATTTCCATACTGAGCAGCAGTTAAGGGCAAGTTAGTAGATAAAGTGATAGCTGAAACAAGAACTATGGAATTTTTATAGCAATTTTGAAATTCTGTGGATGTTATTGCAGATTTTTAGGTGGGAATAGTGCACTGTAAACTCACATTTGTAAATAACAAGGTGCATAATATGAACATTAACCACTTTATAGAGACTGTGAAATTGTTTTCCCCCTGTAACAGTAGATTGGGAAAAACTTTCCTGTCAGTTATATGTATGTCTCTTGCCTTATGTCTTTGAATTCTTCAGTATAATGTATAAAATAGAAAAGGAGCTGCTTGTCAGCAGCTTGTTAGAATTCCTGAAATTTAATAGGAGCTTTGAAAGGCAAGTGATGTCCAATGTTGCACTTATTTCTGAATAAATACTTTTATATTGAAAATAAGCAAGCATAATAAGAAGCTTGTTATCATCTCAGATTAGTGGATCAAGAGTACTCACAGCTAAGCAGCTGTACACTTGACTGGGATAGAGGAAACAATCTTTGCTTGTTCCAACCAATTAGTTGAACCTTGGGCTTTTACAATGTGACTGCCCTGACAGATGGGTTATATTAAGCTAATAATCTTTTGACAGGAACAACAAGAAAATCAGACATGATTGGCATGTTAAACAAAAACCCAACACCACCAAAATGCTCCTTCAGAGCACTATCTGGGAGATTGACATGCTCAGTGGAGCAGAATGCCAGAACTGGCCTACCAGCAGCAAGATGAATGCTCTTATTGCAGGATGGCAGGTACCACATGCTTCATTCTGAAGATGGGAAAGCTTTTTTTTGAGACTGATGCATCTTCTCCATATATACCCTGCTGGTCTAGATACTGCTTATAGTGCTGTGCTTTGACTACTGCTCTTCCTAGTTCAGGCTTCTGTTGACAATCTGTCAGCACCACTGATAAAACACTGGCACGAAGAGGTTAGTACTTAGCAGAGCACTTCCTGTGCTTTGCCCTTCTGCAGCCTAGAAGTAGTTGGCTGTGTCTACACTTCTGCTTTATTGCTTTAGACTAGGCAGAGAATGTATGTAATCTGGTCATTGATAATGCCCAATTTCCTCTGTGTAGCTTCACATCTGTAATTCAGATACAGAATCCAATGCCTTTTGCTGTCAGTTTCTGTACATTGTATTTACTAATTAAGTAGGAAATGATGCAACAACTGTTGGAACCAGTCGAGTACAGTAACTTTAGTTCTTTGGCATATACATTCTTATTTAGAACTGAAGCTAATGAGGTGTTAGCGATGCACAGCAGCCAAGATTATGCTAATCTGGTTTTAGTGACATGAACAGGAGAATTTTAGAGCTTCTTTTTCAAAATCAAGTATTTTGTTCAGTCAGTTGAACAAAGGAGTAAAGTAGTCTGATTCTCTAAAATGAAGTATATTAAGAGCATTAACAGCTGCCTAAAACACATTCCTATTTGGCAGTTTCCTTTTCTGTTTTGCATGAAAAGATGGTTTTAAAAAGTATGCAAAAGTTAGCCTGAAATGAAATGTAAGATGTACATGTATTGTTAATATAAAACTTATTTGATTGGGTTTTTTATTTGTAAGAAAAAAGTGCTCCAGCCACAGCATACTGGGCATCCTTGGAATTTAATGTTTTTTCCTGTTAAAATGTCTGTATAAGCAACTATATTGTGCTTGTGTGATGTCCTCGTTGGAAGCTCAGGTATGATTCCAGTATAATGGCAGTTTACTTGAGAGAGAATTGGGTGAAATGAATTAAAAAGAATAATTCTGTTCCTTCCCCCCTCAATCTAAATTCTGAAGTTTGTTGGGTTGGGTAGGGGAAAAATTTCTGGGTTGATATTTGCATTTCTGCAATTTAAAAGAACTTCAAATGTGTCAAAACCCTTGGCATGATTGCTGTCCTTTACGCAGAAATCTAACGAGTGACTTTTTATTGCACATAAAGTTACTGGGAACAATAAGGTCGTGGCTTTCGTTAATTCTTTTATCAGTTAATCTTCTATTTTGATGTCTGCAAGCTGTATTCAGATGCATAGGATGTTATTTCTGTTGTCTGTACTTAAAACTGGACTAAACTTCTTCAGCAACTCACAGCACAAAAATACATGCTTTGTACAAATTGGAGCAAACTGTACCACTAATACTAAAAGGTTGGGTTTATTAATGATATTCATAAATGGCCAGTTCATTTAGGAGTCTCTTGATGAACTAAAGGAGATGGAGCATTGTTGCTGCATCTTCAGATTCTCTTGGAACTCTAAGCAATTTACAGAGTCAGACTGTTCTAAACAATTCTGTGCTGCTTGATCTTAACTACTGCACCACTGACTGTTCTAGGGAATGTTCTAGTGCTTATTTTTCCTGTGTAGTACATGGCCAGCACCACAAATAAGCTAACTTAGCCTGAGTCATAAGTGACAGTAAGAGATATTTTTACCAGCATAATGGTATCTTGTTTGAGAGGTGGTTTTATGTCAGCCTTTACACTTGTCCGAGATGTACTGACCTGTTCCTTTCAAGTGCTATTTAAATTTCTCTAGTGTGAAATCAAAGCTGCTTTTGCTTCAGAAATAGGTGTGTGCTGACTCATCGTGGGGCAGCACTGTGCTGTCCTTTAGATCTGCTTGTTCTACCCTGTGCCTAGTTCCCAGCAACTGCATAGCTTTCTGAACAGTGATGAAAGATGGGGGAAGGAATAATGGGAAAATGGGAAAATTTAATCACTGAAGAGTTAGGGATCCTGGAAATACGTGGGCTTTCCTCCCACACCTTTGCTTTACAAAAAGGTTATATACTAAGCCCATCCCTGGCTGCAGTTCAGTTTTACTAGCTCAGAACTTCTCCTGGTTTTGGCTGTTCCTAGCATTCTGACTTTAATGAAGCCACTTCTCTCATGAAATGGCAACAGCAAAGCAGAGACTTCATGTAACTGGCACACCAAATGCTTTTGAGTAGTGCCACACCAGTAAGAACATCACTGTAAAGGAAGACAAATGCAGTATCTTGGGGCGAAGAAGAATGCCTTGAATGACAAGTGTCATAAGCACAGAATAGACTTATGTGAAGAAGAAAGGACAAGTATTTATAGGAAGTGAAAGCATATGGATTTCACATAACAGTTTTCCTGGTTTGGGTTTTTTTTGGTAGGCTTTTTTGTATTTTTACTTATGAGTGAAGTGTGTGAAAGCAAGTGCTTTCTCAGTAGACAAACTTAAGCTGTTGTTAGTTACATTACAAATAATGTGACCACACAGTTTGCAGAAGGCAGGAAATGGCTTTCTGTCATACTTCCTTTCTGGGGGAATGCTTCATCATGACACTGCTCAAAACTAAAGGTTAACTTGTCAGCTCTGGGAGACGCCCAGTTTCACACTCTGGAGAAAGCGGGTACCAGCAGGTTGGGTTTGGTTGCTAGAATGCAAAATATTGATTTATTTATTTAGTTCCATCACAGTAACTGATGATTCAGTTTCTCCATGTGCATGTACAGGAACTGAAAGGAAGCTTTCAGTAGTGCCAGTGATCTTTCTGTAAATGTAAGATAGCCATATACTAGATTTCCTGAGAACAAGTGAAGTGCTCTGTTTGCTGCAGGATCAGTGCAGACATTGGGGTTTTGTTTGTTTTTTTTTTTTTAATAAAATCTAAATAAAACATTTAATAAGAACATGGGGGTTTAAGCAGCAATATACAAACAGGTGTAAGTTCATGGAATGCTTCTTGAAAGAAACCTGGGTTTCTGCAGTCAGTCAGCACTTCTCTTTTTGCCATGTAGGGGATATGCTTCAATTTGAAATCTTTTAGAAAGCAAATAGTTGTGTTTGAGGGCCTTCAACTCATTTTGTCTTTGCTGCAGATACATGGTAAGGAACAGTCTGTATGATCTCAAAGGCAATTCCAGAATTCCATCTGATCCAGTTTGTGCATCTATAAAGTGAAAGATATTGTTTTAACTTGCATTGGCAGCAGTGGTAGAACAATGATTAACAGGTTTGGTTTGTGAGTCTTGCATGAGGCTGCAATGAGTAGTGAGTGAAAGGGAGGTAGCTATTTACTGCCAATATCCTTTAAACCCTTGGTGATGACTAGTATGTTAATTAAAACTTGGGTGAATGCAGCTGATGATGTCCCACTCTGGTATTTCTGGAGCTGAATCACAGACCAGTCTGACTCATTATAACACTCCAAAAAAGCTGTTAAAGGGAGCTGCATTAGACCCATTTCCTAAAGAATTCTTTACACCTAATTTGGTCTCTATAATCAACTCAGTATCGGCTGAATTCCTGAAGAGCTTGTTTGGTGGGGGTGAAGTAGAATGTGTAACTTCTAGGAGGGAATTGAAAGTCTAATAGTATTCATAAAAACAAACCAAAGTTCTACTAATACAGTATTCAATGAATGGAAAAGAACATTGTTTTCATTATTAGAGAATACTATATACATGTATGTAACCTTTTAATTTCTATTTTTCTGAATGTTCTTATTAATCTAATTCCTTTTCACATTCAGACTGAACAAATACTTTTCCTTGCTCTGGAAACAAGAGTGCGTGCATGCTTCTCTCTACACTGGCTTTTTGCAGATAAGGCTTTTACTTTCTAGACCTCATTAAGCAGTCAGTTGAGCAGGCTAAATGAGAGTTCCAAGTGGTAATGGATACTTTACTCCATGTAAGTACAACAAGATTATGAGATACTGGGATGCTGAGTACTTGACTGGCACAGTATCATTCATATTACAAATAAATGCATTAAGTAAATAATTCAGGCATTTATGATAGCAACATGATCTCCTACCTGTTAGTAGGACAGATCTGGGTCGTTAGATGGGGGGAGATATTTTCTGCTCTGAGCCACGTATTTTCCATTCCACATATCTGATTGGATCTTGGCCTTTTCCAAAAATAAGTGCCTCCTTTTTAAGGTATTTAAGCCTGAATGGAATACAAGTAGGCAGAAAGCTTCCAACAAAACACATTTGTGAAAACAAAGTTGCCTTATGTTAGCCCAGTTTACACACATGCTTAGGTTCTTATTTTGTTTTGTAACATTCTAGGTGGTTGTTAGGATGCTTAGATAATAGTGCAGAACTTGGCTTGATTTCTCCAAGATCAGATTACAGTTATTCAAATATAAACAAGTTCAGATTCAAATAATTCATGCTTTGGGAGTTATGGAAGATCATAAAAATAAATCCAAAACCAAGGCTGTAAAAGGATAATTCATCTTAGGAGCAGTGAAGTTAGTGAAGCTTGAATTCCTCAACTGACTTGCTCAGGTTCCCATAGCTAAGGTATAAACTCTGAAATTATTCCAGCAGGTGAGGCACTTGCCTCTCTTCCATGCAGGTTCTTGGGTGTATAAGGGATATATTTATGCTGTTGCATAAACTTACCAGGGATCTCTTCTCTGTATTGCTGACTACCTTCAAAGAAGTTGTAAAAGCTGTTTTCTGAGATCTCTTTGTGAAATTTGGTTAAAATGGGGATTTAAAAAAATAAAGTAAAATGAAAGAACGCAAATAAGTTCTAACACTGGTAGTTCAGAAACGTTGGCAATCAAGTTCTTGCTGAGAGTAATCTGAAGGCTTTCTGGTTTGGCAGAATCAGCAAAGGGTTTGTCATGTGAATCGGGGAGGGTTATAACTGTCTTCTGGCATCTGCTTGTACTGGCATTCTCCAAATAATTAAGGAGAAGTTAACTTCTGTTTTTCTTGCCAAGTGACTTGTGAAACATTAAATAAGCAGTGGGAGCAGTGTAGTATATGTCACAAGT
This sequence comes from Nestor notabilis, assembly GCF_000696875.1. Classification (NCBI taxonomy): domain Eukaryota; kingdom Metazoa; phylum Chordata; class Aves; order Psittaciformes; family Psittacidae; genus Nestor; species Nestor notabilis. Next base: position 7,675 of record NW_009932946.1, read on the forward strand.
AATGATGAAGATGATCTGATCTTAACCCATGTCTATACTGTTATCAGAAGCAGATTCTCCAAACATGATTTTTCTCTTAGTGATCCAATAGCTCTGTTCTCTTTAGATCATCTCTAATGAACTGACCATCAGTAATAGTACATTGCTGTACTTAAATGTACTAAGTGTATTAAATCATCGATAAGAATGCTTTTGAATTAGTTCTTTTAACTTTGCAGCATCCCTCTTCCCCCCCGCCCCCTCCTGGTTTGCAAGGGAGAGAGGTTGGGTCAACAAGCCCAATATAACTGCGGTACCTTCTGGAAGGATTCGTATGACAGGGTCCAAAACAACTTAATTTCATACCTGATTGCTCCACAGTAACTTAATAAATGTTCGAATTCTACTTTCTTTTCCCTGGAAGAATGATACTACTCAGCCATGCACCACCCCTGCAGAATGCTGTCCTCAATTACTGCCTTTAGCAGCTGTTGAGTACATTGCTTATTTTGAAATACAATATCTGGACCTTTCTACCAGTCAGGACTTTGACATTCAGAAATATTTATTTTGAGTTTAGTGTCTTGGGGCCTGTTTAATTCCAAGTAAGTTCTCCTGTTTCTCAATGTTGCAGCCAAAACTTGCTGGTAGGGCTGCTGGTTTCCTGACAGGCTCACTTTTTGTCTATACAGTGTGTAGGTTTTTTGCCAAACCACAGTTGGCAGCCTTAGGAAAACCGCTTTCTATCAGTTGTTATCTCGAAAATGATGAAGCCATAGAAATAAAGATACATAGAATTGCTGGGAGATAAGTTCTGTGCGTTTGACCAGGGTGGCTGCTTTAGCTCATAAACCAGATGTGACAAAAAACTATCCTGATGTACAAAGGCATAATGGCATGTAACAAGTGGATAAAATTCTCTGTGTTACTGCATTGAGCAGTGAGGGAATTCGCATTATGTGAAGAGAAAGGGGGTCAACTCCATGTTTACCTTCAAGTACATCACTGTCAAGAGGTACTGTCCTGCTTGGTGCTGTGCACTGATTCTTAAAAAGGAAGAAAGTGAACTGCATGGCTCTAGAATGAGAATTGCTACACTAAATGAATCCCTGAACCATATTGACTAGGTATTTTTTTCTTTACAATAGTTAATTTTCATAGCAATGAAGATATTGGCAGTTATGCTGAAAATAATCTAGGTATTTTTTGTCAGGGTCTGATGAATATAAATCACCTCTGGACTCGCTCTAGTTCTTTCTGACTCTTAACTAGTCACATGGTGAGTAATAAAATCTGCTTATTCAAAGCAAGTTATACAGATAAGGAAGTGTTCTGAAGACCAAGGTTGGTTTGTGATATCTTCTACTGCGCCCCAAAAAAGGTTGCTGATGCATTGCCTGTTTAAGATGGAAAGAAACAAGGATGGATTTCACTACTGAAAGAGAGCATATACCTTGGCAGTTAATTTGTGGAAAAAAGCGTGTTGTAGAACAGATGCTGTGTATAGATGCTTCATTTATGGTTTTAACTAGTGAATAACCAAAGTCATAGAGTTACTGCAGGGTCCCTTGTGATTTCTGGAGTAGTGATTAATACCTGTTGTGTAGACCGTAGTTTCAGAGATGTTTAAAGCCATACCGAATGAGATTGCCTTCTCATTTGGCTACTCTAAATAGGAGCTATTACCATGGGCAGGAATTGGGTAACGTGATGTCTGCTTAAATGATTTGTGCACTTGTAGGCTAGCTCATTTGGTTTGAAATAATTTCTTTTCCTACCCTGCTGATGAAATAATTTCTAATGCTAGCTTGTATTTGCATGTGTGTTTATAGGATAAAATTACTTTAATGACAAGGAAAAAGAGGAAAATTGGAAAAAGTATATAGAAATTAACATTTATGATTGCGCTCGCTCATTAGATCAGTGACTTGAATTGGATATAGCAGATGATTTATGTACTTGTGTATCATGCATTTATAATTTGTGCTGGAAAAAAATTCTCAGGTGCTATAATTTTCCAGAACTGATCTCTCAGCCATATGGAAATGTGAATTGCAATTCAGTGCACAACAGAGTAATCCCTTGGCTCGGAGCAACCAATTACAGTAAGCAACCACAATTAAATGTGCTTAAATCTCCTACAAAGTAGCTCTATATCTAACTTCAGGTAGTAAGTAAAAATAATTCTGCAGTTACAAACTGTGAGTTACTTACAGGTGTGTTAAGTTTTCCTTAGGTTTACCTGGGACAATGATGATGTAAGAGGACAGCTATGGTTGCTTCTAGTGGAAGGTAACCAGGACTCAGAAATAGTGCTAGACATCTTAATCATTATCTTAGATATAAACCAGCTCAGCTGCTGAACTTTAAGTATTTCCTGATACTGGGGAAGGCACACTTGCTGCTCCCCTCCCTTCCCAGTAAAGGGTTTGCTGGTTATTTCCACTGAGCTTTGTTGCATGCCTGACTTTTCAGTTGTATTTAATAAACATTAAATGAAAATGGGGCATCATCACTATACACTAGTAATTCTGTGAATTATAATTTTAAATTAACCTGCTTTTTCATGAGTGTGCTGAAAAGCACCAAGTGCTTCAGGCTCTTGCAGAATTTTGTACTAGAACACAAAATAGAGTGAAATAAATATACTTTAAACAAGAAAAATGCAGAAAAATTCATCTGGTTCCTACCAAGAGGCAATAATATTGCAGAGGCTGCCTCTGCAAAGAGGCAGTAGATTTTAGAGCACTAAATAATTTCAGAAAGAGATGCTTTCTGCAAAACAACCTAAATAAGATTAAATGTGATAAACGTGATTTCATCAGTGTAAGAGGTCTATTGCTTTATCGTGTCAAATTCCT
>NW_009932946.1:10545-42897 GCF_000696875.1 Nestor notabilis
GGAAGATCATTTTGGTCTTCAATTTTTTACACTGAAGCTCAAAAATCTGATCTAGGCTCAAATGTAGACTTCAGTGCCTAATGTGAGCTAAATGCTCATTAATTAAACTAATTGCCTTTTGGGGTCTATTTTGAGCTGTGTCATTACAGTTCAAATATGTCACTAACCTGCATTAGTACACAAAATGTATGGTTTTTGAGAGGTTGTTTATCTCTGAGGGGAGGTATGAGTGGATGACAGATACATCTTTGTATTGAAGGGACAGCAGTGTGTTCACCTTCTATCCACATACATTTATCCTCTACACAGAGAACATTGTTGAAGAAACTCTGGATTTGACCTTTATCAGCACAAAATGGAAATCCACTTTCTACACATTTCTAAGTAGTAAGTTTTGGAAATAGGCACATGAGTAAGAAGAATGTGGCTGCAGTGCTGAAACAGGTGGCAGCACAAGCTCTGTGGAGGCAGTACTATGCACTCTGACAGCTTTTCTAAGTGACAGAGGTAGACAATTTTATTGTCATCAGCTGGATCTCCTTTCATATAGTTCTTCTTTATAGTTTAAGTCCTTTACAAATTCTGCCACTATGAGAGCTGTTGATGTGTTTGAATATATAATTTAGGCAGGGAGTAGAAAGCAAGGCTGTGGAGGCCTGTCTTGAAGCTGGAAGTTGGTCTGTTGAGACTTGCTTATCTTGAGTCCACTCCTATTCTATGATTCCATAATTCCTCTTAATTATAGATTCTTTCTTGATGTTATGTAGTGCCTAGGGGCCAAATAAAGGTCTAGGTGCATGATTAGAGAGTCTTTTGTCAACAGGTCTCAAATTTGAGTACATGAAAGAAAGTTACTCTTAGAAAGCAGAGGTGGTTTAGAGTCTAAAAATCACTTAAATGGTGGTTATTAGGGTGGCAGTAAATCCTGGATATGGAAATACCATTGTCATGATACCAGGTAGTTCTCTTCATTGAAGTTTAACTTAGGTCCAGACTTCCTTGGGTGAGATGGGTGTTCCTACAAAGCAGCTGAGCCCTCTGCAGCACAGAACTGCAGAAAGAAATAGACAACAGCATCAATTATGAAGTTTCATAAATTACTGTATTTTATTATAATTTTCATGCCTGACCCTTAAGTTTTCCACATATTTTGAAGTCCAGACCATGGAAGTTGCCAAACTTTCCAGGAAAATTCCATAATGACTGGGATGGTCGGTTACGTGTGTGCGCTTAGTCCTACATGTATTAATCCAGCATATATTTCTGCAAGTCTCTGTGTGCTGTTAGGGATATTAGTGGCATCAAACCACTCCACTGCTTCCTGAGTCTACAGAGAGGACATGAGGGTTAGCACTGATTCATGGATAACATTGTGATTTATGTCCTCTAGACCTTTGTTAGATAGGAAGTGATGGTGAAACAGGAAACCAGGCATTGTATGAAAATGTCCGTAAGTGTGTAACTAGAGGAAAAACCTGCAAAAGTAATATATGAAAGATACTGCTGTATACTTCTGTATAAAAATACATTTATTATTGTGCCTGGCTGGATACTGTAATTGTTGATAATAATGAAAGTGACTAACTTGAGCTAAACCGGACTTTAACTGAACTGAAGGACTCGGGGGAGGAAGAAAATGAACTTGCAGATCCTGATGCAAGTAGCAACATTTTAGTGTAATCAGGGACAAAGAAAGAGATTGAAATGAAAAGTTACTCAAATTTATTTAAGCATATTGCTTTCACTGGTGTTCAGAGGCTCATACATGCTTAACACTAGTATTCTAAGTATGATGATGGTTTGCCCTATGGCGAAATCTAGTAAAAGGAAATGTGCCAAAGCAGTTGCATAGTTATATTTGGCATCAAAGAACTACCTGAACTTGACCTAATGAAAATGACAAGATGAAGTTTATGTGTGTTTCTTGATTTTTTTTTTTTTCCCTTTCCCCATCCTTTTTTTTAATGGCTGCTGAAGGACATGTGTGAATATATTTATCTGAACCCTGTAAAACACTTCATAATATGCTTAACCTTGATCACTTTTTTGACTTATTTCACTGAACAGCACCAGTACTGTATTACAAAGCTAACTTGTTTACTACAACAAAGTTGTTGATAACTCCAGAGAAGTCAAGGTTGATTCTTACTTTGCCTGTTATGATAGGCTTTGAAGGCTACAGATATGTTGTACTAACCTGAGTTTGTATGGTAAAAGAATTCAGGTCCCACTGGAGTATGAGAGAAGTCTGGAAGGTATTGTTTCTTTTGCTGTCTAGTCTGGGACTAGTATTTGCAGCGCTGAGTATGCTGTATGGATGTCTTCTGTTCTGCTCTTCCTTGTTTCCACACCATTCCAAGTGTTTCCAGAAGAACATGTACTTAAAATGCATGTGCTAAGATTTAAGTGAAAATAGTGTGCTTCACAGCAGGTCCAGAGGTGTAATCACAAGCCACCCTTAAGGAAAGTGTTCATAGTACTGTTATGTAGGAGTTACATAGTATGTGAAGTCATGGTAAATTTAAGGACAGGAGATCTCCCTTTTATTTTGAGGTGGAAAGAAACCCAACTGAGAAAAAAGGCGCTTGGTGCATTAATACATTACTGCGTTGTGTTTTTCAGTAGAGCTACCCATTCAGTTGTGAGCTGCTTCCTAATCTGATGTTAATCTAACCACGTAGCCCCTCTACCTCCAGCATTGTAGCAATTTGATTGACTGAAGTTTTGCATAGACGTGAGTTTACAGGATGATTGTGGCACATAAATAATCAGCAGAGATTAGGCTAGCTGTTTGCCCTGATTTACTGGTCTGTATAACTCTGTCATAGCAACATTTGTCCTGCAATTCTAGGAGTTCATATACTAGAAACAGCTATCTGTCATTCCTAGAACGTGACTGCAGTTGCATTTGAAATGATTTCTGGTTTTGTGCTTCAGCTGAATTTTGCAAGCATTCAGAACTCAAAAACACGTATCTGTGCTGCCCAGGAGTTTTGGGGTTTAAATTTATTATTAGTATTATTTTATTTTTCCCTTCACTGTGGCTCCATTATACACATATAATAACTGAAGTGATCTGTAATTGCAGTATGTCAAGTAATATGATCATAGCTATGTGGCCTTGCTGGGCTCCAAGCGATCTGTGGCTACCTGTTGAGAATGCTTATTGTGCTTGCACTTTTTTTTCCCTGACTTGAAAACAGCACAAAAGATCAGCAGAAATGCACAGAAATACCCACATACTGGTATCTGTTAGTGTAACAGTTCTTTTGTTCAATAGAAGTTCTAGTAAGTAGCCTTAAGTAATAATATGATTTGCTTACAGCTCAAGTCCTACAAATGGTAAGGATAACTGCTTTGAAGCTTCCCCACTCAAGCTTTCTGATGTATTAATCACAGTTAAGAAAAACAATGCATTTTGTCCAGACAAGAGGAATTAACTTCTTTGTTTCCCTTCCAGAAAGGGTGGCATGTTAAAGGCTTAGGCTTTCAGTTGCTGAATTTAGGTATCTAGGATGTGTGTCTCCGTTATTCTTCTAAGGTGTGACTCAGACATCCCTGGAAAGCAATTCTTCCTCATGAAAGAAAACCATTGGCAGAGAATGCTGAATTTAACTTAATATATTCATCCAAATGTACTTGAAGACTCGTATTAGCAGAGGTAATATACAAAATCTTTTTCCCATTACTTCCACGGACATGTACATTGTAATGTGTAAGGTGGTAGGATGGAGAGCAAGATGTACTTGGGCTGCATGACTTCATCTCATTACTGTGAACAGGATAAAACAGGAAATGAAGTGAGGCCAAGTAATTTAAACATCTCATGTAACAAATAGCTGATGTGGTAGTTTCTGTAAGGAGTGTCATGAGATAGGTCTGTGTGGAGCAATTCTTACCCTGGATATCACCAAAACCAGCTGTTTGCTATTGCCCAAAGTCTTTAACTTTACTTCATAGCCTGCCTAGTGGTGTAGGAGCTGAGTACAATCCTTAAAGTTTCAAGTATGTCACTTGTAGTGATGCATGAGAAGAGTCTGCAGACTCTTGAGGTTACAATTCTTGAAGGTTTGGGGTGGGACTAGTGTTGATGCTAAATAAATGCGTGAATAGACTAAACGTGATCACTGAGGAATAGAACATCCTCAGATACATACATCCACTTTGATTTTTCTGAAATACAGCTTTTCTTCCTTGGGCAATTAGACAGAACAAATAGCCCATTAAAAGTCTTGGGGGAAACTGCTGTTAAAGAACAACAAGCAGTTTGCATGGAATGCTAGCCTTATTTAAAATCCAAGTACTGACAATAAAATGAATGAAAATGGGACCAGAGCTGATCGTGTACATTCAACTAATGTGACAACTGCTGGCAAATTCATTGCTAAGCAGCTGAAAATAGATGCATTTTCATACAAGTATTAGTTGGATGTTCCTGGTCAATGGCAATACCAGCCAAATTCCATGTAGAAGGACTGAATGTCACGAAAGCCTTTCTCTCTTTCTCTTTTTCTCCTAGGAGAACTCGTCCCTCTATTCTCAATTTAAAAAATCAAATTCATAGAAAGTTATCAAGGCAGTATTATAATGAGAAAGTGTTTAGCCCTTATCTAAAATCAATAAGCCTGTCTGAAAATAAATGTGCTTGCTTTACAGGCTGCAAAGGTTAAGGTATAGCTACACTGAACTCTGTGTTGTCTGCAACTGAGCACTACAGCAAATCCTATTTAATAAATATACTGATTTGGAGGGAAGAGTCCAGTAACTTGGTTGAGCAGCTTCTGGAAAAGAATGAAGAAGGACTAAATCATCCCTTAATCAGTGCTTTCTCTGACTTATTGCCATTTGTAAGCTCTGTTACTGAATGTTTTTTGAAGAATACTTATGAAATGGTCTCAGATGTACAATTGTATGAACTAGTAAAAAATTCTTCATCTTGAATGCTAGGCTTTTATTAATTTTTTTGTTTCTGCCTGGTGTAACCTAACAGATGACTGTGCAATAACTGTAGGAGGAGAAATTATTGGGACAAAGGATTTCTAGATCTCAAAAAAAAAAAAAAAAAAAAAAAATAGAGCATTTACGCTTCCACATGTACCAGGAAAAATTCTAGCTTAAGTGGTCGTGCTCAGCAGAGAGTGCCTTTCATCACAGTCCAAAACAGAATTGCATTTGGACTTGTAATGTCACTGAAAAGTGATTCAGTTGCCCAGGTCTTGTTTATTATTGAAGGTTTGCAGCAAGTTGTGGCAGTATGGCCCCTAAAAAATGCTGCTTGTAGACTATTAGCAGAGTAATAGAGAAGCAATAAAGAAAGATTCACTTGTCTGTTATGTGAAGTTGGCTAGAAATAAGGTTAGAGAAAATTTGAGCTAACTTTGTCTCCCCTCACTGCTTCTGAGCCCTGGAAAAGGAGGCTACATACGTGTTTATTCTACTGCAGAGGCAGATTGTGCAGGCGCTGTTATATTTGAAGGAAAAAGCAAATGAAGCTGGTAGAGGAGTAGGTTGAAGAGGAGAAAGGTTATTGTTAGAGTTGGTACAGCTTTCTCCAGTGTTCCCAAACGAGACACTGCAGAAAGTATAGGCATTAATTTGAGGAATGAATGCAAAAGGGAAATTTGAAGTTGCAATGGGGGGTTTTAGTGCTGAAATCTGTTTAGGTTGGCCTTTTTTTTCCCTTCATAGTGCTCCATAACTATACAGCAAATGTTAGGCTTTCTGTGATTTCTGGGAAAATAAAACTTCTTTGGAAAAAAAACAAACTACAGATTTGTTTTTAAGAAGTTTGGCATTAGCCTCAATTTGTCTTCTGTGCTTGAATTGTTTTGCTTTTTAAAAGTATGATAGGCCTAAGGCATGGCAATGTTCAATATCAAGCCAAGCCACTAAACTGCTGCAAAATGCAGTTATTCTGTGGCTCTGATAATAGCCTTGAAGCAGCAAGACTTGCTCAGTTGCTCGTCTGCTTTTGTTTTCCCTCCCCTTTCTAATTCTGTTGCTTTGTAGAGAATCTCCTGGCTTTCTTACTGTTGATTCAATGCATGTTAAAGCTGCCGAAAGGGCTGTCATGTTTGCTTTTGTACCAACCTGGGATAACAACTGTACAACATGTGAGTTAAAGCACAGGAAGCCAAATATCCCAAACGACTGTGTTAAGTACAGAAGACAGGACTTTACCTTCAAATTACTTAGCAGCTTCTGGTGGTAAATTAAGGCAGGCAATAACAAGCTGAAATGAGTATTCCTGGCCAGATATACTTCTCAACTACTTCTGCTTATATTAATATCTCAGTTGCTATTAAACAGTCAATAAGCTCTTCAGGCACTGCTATGAAAATACAGTAGTAATACAATTCTTGTTCAATGTTAAATGTCAGGTATTGCTTTAGAAAACATGTATTAGTGGGACACACATTAATTCTCAGTATAGGTTTTACTGCTTCAGTTTATTTTAAAGGAATTTGTATCCCTTCAACTTGGAATTTGGAAGCATAAATAACAGGAAAACAGGAAAGCTTGTATGTTAGGGATTTGCTTCACTGAATGTTTAACTGCCACTGTAATCAGGCAAGAACTGAGTTTTATAACATCTTAGAAAAAACAATCAGCCACAAACCAAACTGAGTCCCAGTAAAATATTCATGGCAAAATTAAACTCCCCCTCACAGAATGTTGCCTTATGTGTATCCTTCCTCAACGCAGCAGTACTTCAAAGGGCTCCAACAGCAAACGTCTGATGAGAGCTGCAGCTTTCTTTGGCAGTTTCAGCACCAATGCGGTCCAGTGCAAGTAACTGATAGCTTTAAAAAGCTTAATTGGGAAAGTACTTTCTTTGAGCTGAATCAGAACACATTCAAACTTATGGTGATGTATTATGATAGCCGTTTGCTGTGTTAGATTTGGGAATGCGATGCTTCCCTCTGCTGGCTGATACACAGAAGAAATTTCATTATCTGGTGAAACAAGCAACAAAAATAGCTTAGAAAGAGCAGCCTATGCTTAGGACTGACGTAAGAGGTTTGTCATCGCAGTCTCTTATACATGATGAGTTAAGTCCTTTACCTGCATCACAAAACGGTTTCATATTGTAAAGTGACTAAAATTACATCAGCCAGGTTGGGGGAAGAGTAAGTACACAGCTATTTTGAGCTAACTCATGTCTTCTGCTAACTAATGCTAAGTATTTGCAGGACATTACAAAGAGTGCACAATAAAGTATATGAATTTTGCGAGGAAGACTCTCACCCAGTACAGAACCCATGAACCATATAGCCTCTGGCTAATATTTAAAATGGGTTTCTCTTTCAGCTTAACCTCAAGAGTTTAAATACTCCTTTAATTTCAGGTAAGAATTTGTGCATAAGTCTCATCCTGTGAGTTGATGCAAAAGCCCCACAAGTTTCGTGGTCGGCCCCTGTATCTAAGATAACAAGAAGCTTTTGACTATAGTGTATTCTTCACTAAATGAGTTACCAGTAATGGTAACGTCCCAGTTAACATGAGCACTCAAAGATGCTCAGTACAGTTTAGAACTATGTTGTGTATGAGAACTTCACTGTCAAAGCACTTGCATATCTCAGGGTGCTCTTTCGAGTGATTAAGAGATTTCTATATTTGCACCACAATTTAGTCTTTCCTTAAACGATGCCATTTTTGCGTCTCGTGTAATGTTGCAGGTTCTTTCCCTTTGTAACTACAGATGAACTGCTTGCTGAGAGACCTTTTCTTCCCTTTAAAATATAAGTTCTTTTGGTAAATTGGCTGTAGCTACTGGGAGGCTGCTCAGGTTGGCTTCCCTGAGATCCACAGAGAATGGAGGTCTTCACTCAGGACTGTACCTTTGCTCAAGCGTATCTGCTGTGCTCTTGTTGTGCAGCTGTTACCCTGTAGTGACAGGCAGAAGGTTGATTGCTCTCGTGTTGGGAGCGCACATTTAACAAGATAACTTTGCTGGGAATTGCCAGGGAGATGAGTATCTCTTGTGGTGGGTTTCCATCTATTTGAGTCTCCCTAGCATTTTTTTTTTTATCATTACAACTAGAACAGTATAATTCTTGGTATGTTGGCTTAGTTTTCTCTCACGTTCTGGGCTTTTTGGAGTGTAACCTATGCAAATTAAATGATGTTTCTTCCTGAGGGCTGTCAGTTTTGGCAAGCAAGGTAGCAGCTGCACCATGCTGATGAGGGATGACAAAACCTGTCTTAGAGTGGTGCTTCTGCCCAGTCCAATAGAATAGTGATAGCGTTGGGGATTTTACAGTAAGCTTTCACAACTGTATAGCTGAAGGCACACAAAGTAAGAATTTCTAGTGGAAGGCTGTCATTGCACATTGCTCCCTCCTTTGAGTTAGCAGCCGGAAGTAGGCTGACACTTGAATTTCATTTCCAGTTGAGGTTTTGACCTTCAGAGCCTTTGTGCTGTAGTTTCCATGTCCATATAATAGAAACAGAGTTTAAGTCACAGGAGTGTTGGGTATATAATTTTCATACTACATCACAATATCTTGATGAAAGGAGGTGTGTAGGTGCAATTTACACTAGATGAGTCTGAGTTGCACTCTCAACAAAGTCTTTCAGTTAATATACAAGAAAATCATAATTATATCCCTAGTATCCTTGGCAACAGATTACGGTCGCAAAAGGTGATATTACAGTTGAGTATTAATTACTGATACAGAGATCAAAAAGAAGCACGAACAGAATCATTTAGTTTGTGGGGTGTAAATAAACATGATGTAAAAAATATTAAATGCATCGCAGGGAGTATATAGAGGTATGGTCTCTAAAGAAACAAACAAATCACTTTCATAGTTAGGGCATGAACTTTGAGAGATTGTATGCTTGATGATTCAAATTTGTACAGAGCGATGGTGTTTATTGGATGTGGATTAGTTTCTCAACAGGGAATTGTGTCAAATTTTCTTTTTAAGTAAGGCAGCCCATGAGACACAAGGATTATCAGCTGATGAACTGCAGATAACTTGTTTTATCAGAACTGTTTTTACAGAGGAATTACCTGATTATAAATCCTTGTGCCGTAGATATGTTTTAAACTCTCTGCAGTGTTTCATGATAAAAATTCCTTATCATTTTGAGCTTGAGCTTTCAAGCCATGCATAGGAATACAGGAAGCGTATTCCCTTCCCTTATCCACCACCTCAGAAAAGGTTAATATTGTAAGAATTACTCCTTGTACGGGTACATCTTTTTAAATATCCCCTTGTCTCCATTTACTTTCTACTCAGTATTTTTAATGCTATAGTTCTCACCAGTGTGTAGTGAGTTTCCTTTGCTGCCCCCTTTTTTCCCTTCTCTCTTTGAAGTAAGAACTGATAGAAGTAATAACCTTGGAAGGCAGAGTTCTTGTGTTTGTTTTTGAAGAAATGATTCTGTCACCATCTGGATGACAAACTCTATGCTTCAGTTCCTAGGTGTGCCATCAGTAAGGAAGATGGAAATGAGAGACAGGTAGCAAGGTGTGTGAAGAATATTTGTAGAAATAAGATCTTGGAAATAGGACAATAATGAATAGAAGGAAAGGGTAATGCAGACATGTGAATTCTAAATGCTTTCCAGCCTGAAATAACACTGGCTTCTGGGAGCATACCATAACTGATTTTTGTGTTACTACTGAGGCAAAGAAGAATAAGGCATGATATAACATTATTGGTGGTATGACACAGTTTGAGGTTGGAAATGATGATGGTGACTGCTTTGAAGTGACTTAATGGAAGTTTTCCCCACATGCACAATTTTAAGTCTAAAACTGGGTGACGAGCTCTGCAATTTGGTACGTGATGATACGTCTTGCCTCTGACAGCTTTGGTTACTAAAGTTTATTAAAGTGCATTTGGTACTAAATATCAAGGCCTGGTTTTGCTTTCAGTTTAAATAAAGGTCTTTATAGGAGAGGGAAGACATCAGAAGGCAAAATGATTCTGTGATTATTTATTGACTTATAGGTGAGTGGTTTGGAGGCAGGCTTTGTTTTGTGCATTTATATGGCTGCTTGATGATACAGTAGCAGCCTTACACTCTGATTGTTTTTACAGGCAACCATGAGAATTTAAAATGAACTGTATAAGGATATATTGCAAGTTCACACATGGATGTGCACATCTGTATCTGTTACTGGATTGCAGAGTCGTCCTTTTTAATTGTCTGGAACTTGTGCAGTATTGTGATGTTCAAACACTTGTCTGCAAAATAATCAGGCTTCAAACTGTGTACTTGAAGTAACTAACTGAAGGTTTGGGAAAACAAATGTTAGCAAAACCTATTCTGTTAATAAATGTTAAAAGTAATTTAAATGATCTAATTATAATTTATATTTCAGTTGCTGAACAGAACATCCCAGCTTGAGTTATCTCTGTATTTTCTGCCAAATTATATAGATTAGATTTAGTTCCTTATTGCAAGACATTTGTAATCCCTCTGTTTTCTCTCAGTCCCTGGAGGTGTAACGCTGCATTGCATACTCATTCTGCTCAGTGTGGTGAGGAATTGCTAAAGTGCTTGTCACAGGGTAGGGATAGCTTTGCTTGTTGGAAGTTTAACAGTTTAATTTAAAAGCAATTGTCAGGAAATCTTGCATCTAAAATAGCTGTTACGCTTTTATGAGGAAGCTGGAGTTGCTACTTCCACGTTATGCTTTATCCATAGAGGGATGCTTCCTGGACTCCGATCAAGTGCCTGTTTACTTATTCTTGAGGATGCCCCTTTGGATAAGATTAAAAGTGGATAAATATGGCTTCCTTCTGTGCATATGCTAGATGGCCCAATTACACTTAGTCCCTGTACTTTCTGAAATAATGCTGAACTTCTCTTTATAAATGTCCAATAAAAAAGGAAGTGAAGTGACCCTGTCCAAAAGGAAGTTTCCCTGTGTCTACAAATTAGCAATAGTAAAAATAAGAACAAATTACTTTCAGTTGCAAAAATGTTGATTATTAGGAGTCCTCCTTAATGGTGAAGTGATTATTTTTAACTGAAGTTCTTGGCAAATTAGTATAGCTAAAACTAAGCATTAGGGCCTGTGAGAAGCATGTCAGTAAGAATGGCAAAGCTGAGCTTGAAATGTGCAGGGTAAATTGTGCACTTTGTTTGCCTCAAAACTGCATGGCCTTTTAAAGTTTAACTAGTAACATTTGAGATATATCTGGAAATTCTAATTTTTAAAGGTGCTTCTGAACTATAGATGCAATTTTGGAGGCTTTCCTAAAGTGTTAATGAAGTTGTTATGCAGTGGATTATGTCCTGGAAAAATATAAGTTGTGAGTTATTTTTTTTTGTAATTTGTATTAATAACATAATTCTAGTGTCTACCAAAATTTTACAGCAAGTGTCAAGACTTTCCTTCAGCTTTAGAGTCTGGAAGTCTTCTGATTGGTATGGACAAGCCCATCTTCAGTGTGAATATAAACTGCTGAAGTTCTGCAAGAGGGAGTCTCATGGGTTTTCAGAGAAATGTTCAGAATTTAATACCAAAGAACAGTGAGATCATGTGGAATTGAGCTGGAATTTGTGTTCACATTCTGTTCACAGAGAAGGGTCCAAAAATGGGAGTAGTATTTGACAGTTCAGTTCTGGTAAGCGAATGAGTTGCTACACAAGCTTATTTGGGACTATGAGGTAATTTAGTGATTTTTCTTCTAGTTGGGCAAATTATTAGTATAGTAACTTTCTTTTACTCCAAATGTACTGATTTTTAGTGCAGTTTACTGTAACTTGTCCTCAGTTTACCTGCATGAAGTAGCATTTAGTGCATAATGTGGCTAATGAGGGAATACAGCCACATCAATAACATACTGTATTTTTAAACATCATTTTTGTGGAGCCAAGGGAAGCATCTGTTCGGACATAAAACATTGGCTACAGTTAGGATGTGTGAAGAGAGAACAGAAGCAATGCTTAACGCTTTCATCTCATCTTTAGAGGCATGATAGGAGTTGGATAGGAGGCATGATAGTGTAAAATTGTCTGACCCTTCACTGATGAGCCTTGCTGAGATTCTCAGAAAGGGTAGGCACTGGAATAAGAATAACTGGAAAATTTAATTTTTCTCTGGGAGCCTGTTACTCAGTCTATACATTAGCATTACATAGCATAGGAAGAACAGGGAAAGGAAAATAAGAAGTAGCTTCTGTAGAACTGCAGAATTTTACTATAGATAGGCTGCAAGATTAAAGAGCTGTCTTGGCATGTAATGATTCAAAGACCAGTAGCCTTACCTGCCTTTCTATCCTAAGGAGTTTTTCTTAGGAATTTCACACTTCAGATATCACACTATAATTGGGTTAAATCGCTGTATTTTGTCTCAATTTTCCTCAATACTTTGATTTTATCATTTTCTTCTGTCATTATCCCTTTTCTCTCTTTTGGCTTGGCTCTAATTTCTTGGAGTAATTTGAGCAACATTTACCAATAGTGGCTGGGTGAGTACTTTTGTACAAGTGAGCATGCACAGCAGCAGATCCCAAAACTCCAATGCTGATGTCGCTGTGGTAGATGGTATCTAACACCAGGCTGAGCAGTATCGCACTGAAGTCTCTAAGCTAATTGTATGACATCTGCAAGACATGTTTGTAATGTTTAGTGTGATGAAAACACAGTGGGCTGTAATATTTTGCATTTGGGAAAGATGAATTCATCATCTTATTGCTTAGATGTATTAGCTAAAGTAAAACCAAACCAAACAAACCCCCCCTGTCTTGACTTTTTCTAGTAGTGCTGTAATACTCATGAAAACCTATTTTCATTAAGAGTAGAAGAGGAAAATAATTCACTCTGTTCTCTGAAGTAGAAGGGTACTCAGGGGCTGGTGGTGAACCAGCAATTCCATTGTGGAGGGGAGCTTTTATTATATTTCTTATTATGGTTAGAAAATGTCTTTGTTCAGAGACTTATTTTGTAATGAGAGTTCAGCAAAGGTTCTTTAGTTTACTTCTCAGTTGTGCTTGAGAAATGTCTCTTAAGGTCTGTCTTCAAAATATTGCCTTTTATTTTTATTTTGTTCAAGGAGATTTTGGTGTTTGCTGTGCTGAATCTTGTTAGAAAATGAGAGCATTACCAGTTACTTTAATTCCCCAGTCAAGTATTCAGCAATCCACAAGTCTTAACTTTCCTTAAGGATGGTCTAAACTTCTGTGCTGTGGAGCTATTCAAGTGAGGGATTATTTGCTGCACAATTGAAAATTCCTGCTAAAAACTTCAGTTTCTTTACTACTCTTTTTAAGACTAATTCATTGTCTAGAATCCCTTACCCCTCCCAGGTAAAAAGATGGATGTTTTCTTTGAGGTAATTGTTCTGTTTGGACACCTCTGGGGCAAGCCAGCCAGTTCTGTTGGTTTTCTGTAGCTTTGTTTTCCACCACATCAGAATATATCAAAGATGGAATCTTAAGTTTGCTACTTTTAGCAATGAACCTCAACATAGTTACTTCCCTCATCCTATGTAGTGTGAAAAGCAAGTATCTATGTCCTAAAGTCCTGTTTGGTTCTTCCGGGCTTTTTATGGCCTAGCCAGTGGAAGCAGCAGTGAGGCTGCCCTCTGGGTAGTTTTTGAACTAGCTAATGAGAGGTTTGGGGTAGCTGCAGTCATAAATACATGTGCCAATTTAACTTTTGGTCAGGTAAATATGCCCTTAGCTCTTGAGGCTGGTAAATTAGTTCCTCTCTTTGTTTCTTACGTAGCTTAATCTCTTCCCTTGTACCAACAAGTGACAGTCTCATACGCTATTAATCCCCTTTAATGTTAGGCTGTGCATAAAGATCTGCTGGCTGTCAGAGTGCAAAATGATCTGAGTGTTGCATGTGGCTTGCGCTGTGATACTTGGCAGAGAAATGATGGAAAAGTAACATTGATTTTAACTTAATACTTGATCTCTGCTAGCATTTAGAGGGCAGGAAATTCTTAAAAGTAACTCGGGAAAGTAGCTGTTAAACTGAGAGGACTTGCTGCACAGGGCTCATCTTCTGAGAACAGGGGGGTTTGCCTTGAGAGTAGCTTGAAGAGATTATCAATATTGGAACTTCTGTGGTAAAGCTGCTAGTGGTTGCCTATAATCTTTCAAAGAACTGCTGTAGTCTAACAAGGATGAAATCTTGTAGTTCACATTGTGTTGCGTGTGTGCTCTAGGTCATGACTGAGTGTGCTGAGGAGGAGAGGGAGGTTGTACCTTAAGATTAACAGAACAAAATTTGCATGTCCTTCTGGCAAGGAGACTATGACAAGCTGGTGAGTAGAGAGTTCAGGTGGGGGATGTGCCTGTCTGGAGTAGAGAGCACAGTGGGGTACAGATCTAACAGGAGAGGGGTGAAAAAGCACTATGTGGAGTCTTTTGTTCCACCATTGAGGTTTTCTGGGCTGAAGGAAACAATGTACCCTGCTACCTCCCTAGAGGAAAGTGAAATCTCTAAAATCCTGTGCTTTGGTTTCTGTGCTCTAGAAATTCTAAGCTTCTCTTTATTTGGATTTTTCTTGTCCTAGTGCTTTTCTAATGTTTTATTTCTAATAAGATAACTGGAGTTCTTATTGTCATCCCAGTTATGTACCTGGATCATGTTAAAGAAGTAGAAAAACTTCCCTGGGCAGGGAGGAAGGGGAAGTGCTTTAATGCCTGAGGATACTGTATTAGTATTATCTGTAATAGTGAGAAAGTGGGGCAGTCTGCATGAGGAACACAAATAGCAAAACTGTCTAACAGCTTCTATTTTTGAAGCTACTAATACCATTCCAGTTCCTGTTTACTGTATATTTTAAGCCAAGCAGCCTTTCTATGCACAACATTTTAGCATTCTCTGAATGTTGACAGGGAGCTTGCAAGCATTGGGTAAGACGTATCTGCATCGTGCCTTTTCTTGCAAGTCTGGCCTGTACTTTGCAGGGACTTTAGCTGACTGCAGAAAAAACATGTGATGTAGATGAGTGCCTGAACACCTTTCTACCTTCTAGCCCAATACTCTTGCATATGTACACCTCTTTCGATAGCATGTTGACTGTAACCACCATGCCCATGCCTCTCAGCTGTTTTTGTGTCCACAAGTGAAAACTTCATTAATTCATAAACTAACTTCATTGACACAATGGCAGAAGTGTTTCTTCCCTAGTGTCACTCCTCAGTTTCTGTCTAGAATAAGGATTACTATAGAAATAGGAGGATCTTGCTATTCTAGATTTCCTTATTGTATGTGGAGAATGTGAGTGGGATTCAATAGACTCACCTTCTTAAAAGATTTCTAGTAAATTATAGATTTTCTTACTTACTCCTGCTATGCTTTCTTGGCATCTGTTCTGGAAGCTGTATGGATTTTTACTGTACATATTTTTCCTGGGCTGTTGTTTGTACATGTCTGCATTACTTTATATACTTTCTTTAGTCTTTTTGAGTTTTATCTACTACAATGAGTTTATTATTCTCTTATCAGGATATAGTATAGTCTCTGCTGGTTTTGAAATCTAAAAGTGTATGGAAAAGAAAACTCCAAAATCTCCTTCAAAATATAAGTAACTGAACTTCCCAAGTTTATGAATCAGATAATTATGGGCATGACTTTTGCCAGACCTTACAGCTTGTTTTTATTTCTGTAGCCTTAAAAGCTTCAGTTAATCATTCTCAAGGGACTGAAAAATAGTTTCCATGTAAGATAATAAATTTGGCAGCCTAGTTTTGAAATCCTTTAACTGATCCTGCAAACAGATGTTTAGGATAAATATTGTTCATCTAAAAGCAGATATTGCTAATGTATAACAACTTCATAAAATTGCTGCGAACTCTTGGTTTCATCTTGAGAGAATCAGTGTTAATAAGTCAGATCAGTCATTTTTATTTAGGCAATACAAAAAAGCATATGTCTTCCTGCTTTACCAGCTGTGATAAAATTGTGGAGAAAAAGGTTGTTTCCAAGCTTTCCAAAGGGAATATTTCACAGAAGTATTTTGACCTTTATAGCTTACAAAACCAATTGACTTCCTTTCCCCATAAACTAGTTTTTGGCTGAGATTTGTTCTCCAGCAAAGCATTAGTTGTAAGGGAAAATACTAGCTCTGAAGAAAGTAACTGGACTGCCTTCTAGTGGTTTCAGTTGTTATAGATTACTCTTATTAAAAAAACTAAGTAATTTCTTCAGCTGAATCATATAATTCCAAATCTAATCTGTCCCCCTCAATATTTCTTAATAGTCAACAATTATTAGTGCACTTAAATGATATTTGCATTTTAAGAAGCACAAGGCACATTGTACTAGTCACACTATTTCACTATTTTTTTTCTTTGTTTTTATTCTTAAGGCCTTTTGCCTGTTGCTATTATTTGGAGCAGTCTACAGGCATTTACTGCTAGATCAGGAGATACCAATTTCAAAATGAATAGCACTTTTTATTCTTGGGGTAGTGTTTAAAAAAATCCCCAACACCATCCAACCAACCCAACAACTGAAAACCAAAAACCCAACCCTGACTGAAGTGCTGCCACTAAGGAACAAAGGAAAGTTGTGTGACAACAGGACCATTGGATTGAGTATTAGGATAGTTTAAATATTTTCAGGTGACAAAATACAGAAGAAAGGAATAAATTTTTAGTAATTTTAAACTTGGTTTGTGTCATTAGACACCAACCTAAGAGTAACTTATGTAAATCTACAGTCTATATATTGTAAGGTTTGAGTGGTTTGCATTAATTCAACAAACCTGATTTTTGCAACTCCTCAGATTTCTTGTTGTCATATCAAGTATTGAAAATATTATTGTACACTTCACTTCAGCTATATCTGCCACTTGTCAGTAGAAAATCTGAATATCTCTGTAAATAGATGTATCTTTTACTAGATGCTGACTTTAACCTACATTCAAGGGTATATATTGTCAGTATATTCTCCTGAGGATTCTTTTGTAGTTTATCTTCATGTTGAGGTACTAGAAATCAAAACCTGACATTGTTACCATAATTTCTATTACTTCCCAACTTTGTGTAACCTTCTGTGGCATGTTTTGTTTCTCATCACACACTGAAAGTTACACTGGGAAGAGTGAAGAGATTGTTTTCTGTTAGGATGAAATAGCAGAAATGACATCATAAAATATACCCTCAGAAAATTAAAACATCACAGAAATGCTCTCATCTTCAGTAAGTCCTAGAAGAATTCCTGTGAAGGAAAAAACTACTTTGAGATTCAGATTATTTTCTAGAAATATCATATCTTACATGTGAAAAGATCTTGGTACTATTTGCTATGCACTGATATTAAAGAGGAAATGATAGCAAGGTGGTGTCAGCTGCAGTGTGCAAACTTCTCTAGAGGTTATATAAAAGGCGGGTTTTGGGATGATGTTTTGGAGGCACAGTTGAAGAGCTGTAGAGGCTGCTACAGTTGTAGCAACGTAGGGTAAAGGTGTTCTTTAGAATGTGAATACTTGCTAAAATGAACCCTTAAGTAAGCAGAAAAGTGAAGTCATAAGATCTTGCTTTAGCCTGGGTAACAGCCTCGCAAAGATGCGGAAGGAAGGAAACCGGTAACTGATGAGGTGTGACACAAATTGAGGTATGGTAGTCTTAACTGAAGGGATAAGCACATACAGGGGTGGCAGCAGTGCTCAAGGCCACTGTAATACAGATGGTGGCAGGAAAATCTTGAATCAGCAAATTATGATCAAGTTTCTGAAGATGATGATCACTGGGGAAGATATACAGTGCTCAGCATGAAGTACTTCTGCATGTGGGCCCTTTAATCTCTGTCTTTAAACTTAAAAGGAAAAGGAAACAAGGCAGTTGCACTCTGTGCTGTCCAAGGTAAGTGCCATGTAGAGGCACAAGTCATGAGAGGTATTACAAATGGTCTAGCTATTTACTAATACCGTGAGAGTGACACTTCAAACTAGAGGAGGAAAAGCAAGTGCCAGTGGTGGCAGAAGCCTTGTGGTAAAGCCTGGCTGCTGCCTGTTATTAATAGCTTCAAAGTGTGAAGCTATTGGATTTCAGATGATGGCACTGGTGTATTCTTAAATTAGTAGGACTCTAACCAAGTAATAGCTTACACCTATTCTTACTGTGCTAAGTCAAACATGGAACTTGGTATTTCTGATTCAGGACAAAATCTTAGTTTTCAGTGGCATGTGATCTATAGTAGCCTTAGCGATGTTTAAAACTATTTGGAGGCCAGCTGAATTTAAAGCTGTTTTTTATCATTCTACTTTAGTATTTGCAATCCTTGTTCTTATTTCTGTAATAAAACTGCAAATGCTTTTCATGTTCTTAATGTAGTAGTTACCTGAGAGAGAAAAACACATAAATGGGATTTAGTGTTTGCCATGTAATTTCAGTTCTCACCTTTATTCAGTTTGATTCTAGACTTATGTTGTGAAAGATGGGGTAAGTTCCTTATAAGTTTTTTTTCTCTCATTGACATCTCTGATTTCTTCAGGTGCACTGCTCTAAATCTCTATAGAAAACTAAGGTATAGATTGAAACATTTCCTTCATAAGTGTTCAGCTATGACAATAATCAATTAAATACACAAACTGGAGGTAGGATTAAACTAGCCAAGAAGTTAGTCTAAAAAATAAGCTTTCAAGCACTAAAATCATTATTGCCTAGAAATTCTTCAGGGACATTATTTGAGAGTTGCCAAGGAAACATAACCTTCCCAGTGATAGTATGCATTGCACGTAATAAGTAACTGGAGTATTTCTGACAATGACTGATCCACTTCAGCATACTTATTCTTCCTTTAGCCTCTGCAAAAAGTGCAAATGTGTCTGCATCCAGCTAGATCGGTATCCACTACATATGCTGAACTCATGTGCTTCATATTTGATGTTGCAAATAGAATCAAAACAAAATCAGGATATCATTTTTTTTCTGATGGGAAAACTGTCGTGTTGCAGTGGAATGGGCAGTAAGTGTGTGCCCAGCTGGTCATTCTTTATTAACCATAGAGCATCTTGGAGAATGTAATGGCTAATACAGACTCAAAAGTTGGATTATGTTTATGTTACATATTGATGTAGTACATAAATAGTGGATTTAACCTAGAAAGTCTAGAATGTCAGCACCAAGTGTTTCAGTGCTTAGTGTGCTTTAGCTTGGGCATTTAGAGCTCTCGGTACTCCTGTAGCAAATGCAGCATGAACTTCATTTATGTTTTCTTTTGCCTTAGGGTGAAAATAAAGTGTTGAGTGAAAGAAATGCCCTGCTTAGATATGGTGCAAGTCTAGTGATCAACCTAGGGAATAACCTAAACCCAATTGAAATATAAAGTCTTCATACATTGTAAACATTAGTACAAGATACCAAATTATGATAATAGAAGATTTAAGACTTGTCAAAGCACAAGTATCAAATGGATCTTCTATCAAAAAGAGTGACCTAAGTTTTTGAAATGGTTAAGTAAGGTCTGAAAGGAGAAGCAATGATGCCTGTAAAGGTGAAAACTTCAGAAAGACAGGGCTTTCCAACTCCACATGTTCCTTTAGTGCTGTAAATGATCCAAGGTGACCTAATCTGCACAGAACCTTGTTAGGCAAAACATACGTTTTAGACCTAAATTAGTATTGGAAACTTTTATATATAGTCACAACAAACTTTAATATCTTTTGAGAAGGCTGTTGTTGGGACTGTGAACAACTTGGAGCATGGTTACAGTTGAGGATAAACTTGTCTTTGAAAACTCAGGTTTCACAGAGAAGGTGCTGTAATTGTAACTATAAAAGCAGTGAAAGATAGAAATGTTCACAGTGTTTAGTAAAGTGTGGGAGTAAAGCATTTGCACAGGTCTTGGGAGCTATGAAGGTGATCCCTTGCAACTACTTCCCAGGGAGGAAATAACACCCTTACTTATGCTACTGAGCAAGTACCATCAACCTATATATAGTGCAGTACTATAAGATGGTCATTTATCTGCAGCCTGAATTCCATGAATACAAGTAAATAGATGATGTATAAATTTAAGTTTTCCTGAGAAATATTAAAAAGACTGAACAATGGTTATTTCTTGCCAAATAGGCATTTGCACAGATTTCACCTTGCCTGCAGAATTGATTTTTCTCCATTAAGGAGATTGTTTTATAATTTAGCAGTACATCATTCATTCTTTCTTCATTTTGATGTTGGCATTTGGAAAGTTTTTAAATGAGTCTTACTAAGAAATGAAAGCTAATGACTTAATTGAGCAGTGGCTGAAATAATCCCAAAAGATGTCTTTTTACATTGTACATTAATGCATGTTTTTGTCACTATCTTATATAAGTGATTGTGGGTTTTTTGTCCTGATTTCTAGGCTCATCTCTGTTTTATAAAATAAATCATAGTGAAAATCCAGTGAAGACCTCCCTGTCCTGTAATCTGCATGACATATGCCTGTATCCATTATCCAAGTACAATCTGAAAATTGATCACATCTCTTGCTCACTGCCATGTTACTGTGATATTTGGCAGCTAGAATGCCATTTCTAAGTCAGAGAAGGAAGTGACTGAGAATGTCTTGAATTAAATACGACCCTCATCTTTATGGAGGAGGAGTCATGAAGAGATTAAAATCATATACAGCCTTTCCTGAGGCACACAATCTAGATGGAACTAAATTATTTGGAGAAACCATAACTTTGGCTGAAGTTAAGAAATGCAAGTGGTGTAACTTTAGTCAAGCAGCTGTGTGGTTCTTGGTGTTGTATTTTTACTGCCATATGAGATAGAATATGGGGCATTTAACTCAGGATTTTATGAAGATGTTGCATACTAACTGTGCACTTTGATCCAGTGCTTATGTCCTGGACATTGCTATCTTGGTGATGTTTAAAAACGTGATAGCTATGCAGTTAAATGAGTACAAATCAACCCTTGAATAAATGTCATTACTTCTCTAACACAAGCATGTCAAATTATCTTTGTGTGGAGCAAACAGGAAGTTGAGACTTGTTTGACGTTGGTCATACTTAGAAGAATCTTCAGTACATGCAGTTGGGTGTGGAGGGAAAAGACAAGCATGTTACTATATGGGGAACTGAAGCCTCTTCTCTCTTTTGACATTTTTATTAGAGAGCTACTTAGTGAGGTAATATAAAGAGTCAAAGTGAATCTACAACAGTATTGTTTAAGTCATATTATTATGAAAGGCATTTTTATACAGCTCAAAAAAAATCAGAGCTATTTTTCATCATAAGCTTGTAATGAAGTTTTAGACTAAAGAGGTTCACTTGAAAAACAAAACCCCAAACAACTAAAAGTAAAGTTGCATTTAAAGTTTAAGCTTGGGTGCTAGCTTTTGCAGAGACACAGACCTGGTTCTATTTGATACTAGTGGTGTAGGAGTATTTGTTCATCTTCAACCTTGCAGCTAGGTGCAGAATGAACCCTGGAGCTAGGGGCATAATGAGCTGTAGGCCAACTCTGGCTTGCAACAGAGATTTGGTTAGTGCCTTGCCTTCCTCTCTGATCCTCTCAGAGCAGCCCAGACTTCCCCTCATCTTCCAATGAGATGATGCTAAGATGGAAGAGTAAAAATGGGGATTCATTTTCTCCTCTGACCATAAGATTTGCTGTTAGGGGAGTTAATAAGAATAAACAGCAGGAAAGAAGAAAACCAACAGTACCTAGTGGCCTAGCTCTCTGAAACTATGTCCAAGTAGTTTATTTGGTATCTGTAGAAAACTTTGGTCTGAGAGGTCATTAATGAAATGTTCTCTTGATAAGATTTGTATCTTATTAATTAAACAATAAGAACTTTAAACACATGCCAAAAATCTGTGGTGAATAAACAACAAACTCTACTCCAAGCAGTTTGGGAAAAGCTCTTTGTAAAATTTTGTGTATGTGTGTGTTACTTTCATAATAGAGCTGGTTTAACACCTCATTTTTCATGTTCACTCAGTATTATATTTAGTTACAGTTTCTGGATGTCTGCATAGACATTTTTAGGAGAACACTAGAGAACAGAATCCAATTTTGTTGTGCCAGATGGGATTTTTTTGTTGTTTTCTAACAGCGCATCTCACTTTTCCTTTTTTCTTCTTTATTTTTCCCATTGGATTCCTTAGAATTTCCTGTTCATGTTACACTAAGTGTATTGCATGGCAAACAGTGCTGAATATCCTGCTCTCGGGAAGAAACTTTACAATTAAATTCCTGTTATCATTACATATAAGTCTTTTCCCAGGATTATTATATTTCAGACCACTGAAGGAAATGTAGAAGTTGTGTTTGGTTTCTCTGTTTTTGTTGCTGTTGGTTGGTTTGGTTTGGTTTGGTTTAGTTTTCGCCCCTTTACTAACAAGCTTGTGGAACTGTGGTGAACATTCAGAACTGTGACCTACATAACACATGGCTCAGAGCTCAGGTGTTTGACCAGGCAAGCTCAGGTAGTGGTAATTCAGTCAGACACATACAGAAACATAATAGATAAGTGTGGGAAAATTAACACTGATGTCAAATAATGTTAAAATCAGGTAGCTTAAATGTGTGGATGATATGTTAAAAACACCACCTATAACAAACTTAAATGGATTTTTTTAAACTATGCTATTAAAAATGGGAACTGAACTTTTGATATCACAAAAATATTTGCCTGTGACCTTGGCAGTGGAGGGAAGAGAAATGACAGGATGAAAGGTCACTGAAGCCAGCTATATACACTCTTATGGATGTGTACTGTTCTCTGGGGGATAAACAACTGTGCAGAAATTCTTCAAGCAGATTTATTTAGTTATTTCATCCTTATCACTTCTACAGCTTGGTTTTGGATCTGCTTCTGCTCTAAGCAAGTCCCTGTCTCCTCCAGTCTCCTACTTCTCCTTCCCAGACAGCAGCCAGCCTATTCAGCTAAGAGAAGCTGCTGCAATGTGGAGGAGTGGGGAAGAGAAAAAACAGCAATCAGGGAGCCTGCAGCATATGAGCAATCTCTTCCTTCAACAGTGTTCTTCTTGAGCTTGAAGATAGCAAGCTGCAAGGAAAGGACAACAGGAATGGGCAGCTGTCAGTTTTACTGTTTAGCCACAGTCATTTTAACAGAAGACAGAAAACAGTACATCAGGAGTAAAGTGAAAACAACTAGCTACACCATCTGTTATGGTGGGAGTAGCCATATGGAATAAAGTTCAAAGGGTGTTGTGTTATGGCTGTTAACTCTTTGACTACACCTATGTTATACTCAAACAAGTAACTGAGGTAGCTACTGCTTATCAGTGACTGTCTCTGTGGAGCAGGATGGATCTCATCGATAGCGTCAGAAATAATTTACTATCATACATGATACTGACGGTGCAGCTTTGCTCAGACCAGTGGTAATCAGGAGTGGCAAGGGGGAAAAAAAGAGGTGTTTTGTAGGGATAGCTGCAGCAGTGCTCCACTTCTCCAGCAGCTATGGTTTCAGAATACTGAGTATGTGCTAATTGAAACTAGGAGGAGAGGAAGTAAGTAGTGACTTTCTAAAGTAGTAGGTTTGAACATGTGGAATACACTAAAGGCAAGATGATAACATGAAGGTGGATATTATGCTTTTTAATTCTTTACTGCATGCTTTGCTCCCTTCTCCAGTGTATCTGCATCTTCCCCAGCTGAAGGCAATATGCTTTGATTTTTAAGGTAACTTCCTAGTTTGGCTGTTACTACACTAAAGTTTCTTCAAATTGATCATTTCCTTTTGACAGGGATTAGAGGATGCTATAAAGGATAAGTATGCTATATGATGCTGCAGTCCCTTAACTGCATACAGTTTTAGTGGAGGAACTTAAACAGTTCTGAAAGAGGTAAAAATAAAGGTTTGTATAAATTTAGCAAGAGTTCACTGTAGCATCTTGTGCTTTTCTACATTCTACAATGTGACTAGCAAAAAGATTTATTACACTTATTATTAAGTCTCTGAATTGGTAATAAATAGGAAAATTTGTATTATTACACGTTGATAGGTTGTGCAATGCAAATGGTAATATGTCCATACTTCATGTGGTGCCAAGCCTCAGCCACAATAACAATTCTTCCAGTAAAAAAATGCAGCTTTTTAAAAATCACTATTATTTTATTTGATACCTGGGAGCAGTCGGATGTCAGATTCCTAGTATCTACATTCTATGGTAGATGACCTTGTTCTGGATATAGTGCTTACAGTTAATCTGGGCATACGCTGATAAGGATCTAAAGCATAGTCAGATGGCCTCGTAGCTCAGATTGTAATCATATTACTGGCTGGCTGTTGTGGTTACTCATCCAGCAATCCCAAGGCACTCCAGCAGTTGATCCATAATTGGGTACTTTGAGGAGTCTGTTCACTGCCATTCTCTGCTGGGTCGCAACTGAAGCGCTTCTGTGCTAATGACATTGCTCCTTTGAATACTTGTATAATAAGAGTGGGAAGCCCCTGATTGTAGGAAAACAGAAACGAGTACTTTGTGTGTGCTAGAGTTTCCAACCAATATTAATTGAGTTCTGTAGATGTTAAGACTGATGTTGTCTTAATAATAAATTAATAAAGGGCAATGGAGGCTGGGCCAGTAGGAGTGTGTGTGGCTCTTTCTGGAGCATCAGAAATAATTGTAAATATTTTATATTGTGTAGACAAGAGAATCTTTATTTGCAATGAAGACCTAGAAAAAAAATAAAATCAAAAGCATCTTCAGTGGAGTTTAAAATGTTACACAATTACCTGTCATAAAAGTTCCCCCATTAGGAAGGGGATGGAACTAAATGATCCCCTTCAGATACCTTCCAAATCTGTGGTGTCAAACCCCAACTCTGTTGGGTAGCAGCTATTGGAGTAGCTACTTAATTTTTCCAGAACTCTGGCACAAAAGATAATCTGCACTACCAAAGCAAGGTGGCAAAGACATTATGACATAGTTACTTCATGTTTCGTATGCTCATAAGCACAATTTCCAAATTGCATCGAGGAAATTTATTTTCAATCAGAAGCTGTGTTATCCTTATTGAACTATAATAAATCCAATTTAAAGTTTCATCCTTAAAGGTTCATCTACCTTAGTTTTATAAATTCATTTGGACAGGGACTTAGCTTCTCTTGATTGACCCCAATTAGAAAGAAGATGAAAAGGGCTTAAGGCCATCAGTATCGGGGTGTGAGAAATGCAATAGCTTTAGGTGAGAAAACCTGATTTGCAGCACCCAAGAAGTGACAGCTATGTTTCAGATCTCTCCCTATCCCCTCCTCACCCCCAACAATGACCTTTCAGTGGGGATGTGGGAATGTAACACAGCTGGTGTGTAGCCAGATGTTGGGGAACCCCATAGTGAGAAGTCCTTCATACACTTAGTTGTTGCTTCAAGCTGTCGCCAGGTCGTGACAAAGAACAGTATTCCACCTTCCATCATTCCCAATTGGTTCCATCCATAAATCTAATGTTTTGAAAGAGCAGGTGTATAAACCAGAAAATGTCACTGTGGTTTTGTTCTGGTTTTATTGGGTTTTCTTCCTGTTAGGTGGCTGCCAAGGTCTAACTAACTGGGTTGTTCTTTCTAATATACTGCCTGTTTATTTGTGCTTATAAAAATTCATGGTTCGCTTTGTTAAATATATTGATATCTAACATTTGGTATCAGAAAAGCTTTAAAGGGCAAGTTTAAGGAATGAATCCCATTAGTGTGTTGGGGTTTTGCTTACTGGAAAGGATTTGGCTTCAAAACAGAAGTGTAATAAAAATTAGGATAAATTCTGATGAAACGTTATCTGCAGGCACAAGTCTTGCCCATAACTGTCCAAGCCATAATTTTTACTGTTAGGTATTTTGAGGTTGTTTGGACCAAGCTAATGGAGATAAGAAGCATAAATCCAAAAGGTTTAGAGGCAGTAGTAAATCCACTAAGTGACACGATGAGCATGCCAACAACTAGGTCTGGTGTGTAATGAAGAGAACATCCTTATACTTATGGGTTTCTTTGTTGCCCTCGATTGCAAATTTCTCACTGGATAGATTTTGAAGTATTCATGCTTGTATGGCAGAACAGTGGATCTAACTGCAGAATATGATCTACTTAACTCGCTTTCAGCATCCACGTTGTCATGGTAGCGTTTTGTGTATGTAGGAGTTTGATGAATGCTGCAAAATATATGTTTTGAGTATGTGGGATGGAATTTCTTTTTGATCAGAAAGGTAGTTTGTGAGCAGGAGAATAACCGAATGCTGAGGTTTGTGAGAAACCCACTTGGTTTCTCACAAAACCAAGGGCTTTTGGCTCTTGGGCTGTGAGAAACCCACTTGTAATTCACCTGAATGCTTTAGATATTGGACTTCCTTAGCTGGGTTTAAATTTCAGCATTTTTAGGACTTCTGTTGGGTTTGGGGGGATTTGTGAGTTTTAATCACTCTAGAGCAACGAGAATTTCCTTTGTTCAATATATAACTGATTTGTTGAAATCTCTTGTTTCAGGATCATAGTTTCAAACTGTAAGTCATTCCTTCCTTTCTCTGCTTTGCTTAATGAGGTTGATGCATATAATGTTGTTTCTAAACCTAGAGTTACAATCTAGCAATCCTGTTCCCATACTTGGCACGAGCTAGTTGGTCTGTTTTGGCACTTGTGTAACCCTGATTGTATTTTAATTCTGTAGTCATGGCTAATGATGCTGGACTTCAATTTGTGCATTTCCAGTAAGTGTCGTGACATTTTGATCTTCCTCTTTGCGAAAATGTTCAAAATAACAGTTAAAAGCTGTGTTCAAAGGTTTGCGTTGAATCAATGTGTGTAATATATTTATTCTTCTATATTATTCCTTGCTCAGACCAGTTGTCTGTTGATAATTGCCTTTTGTAAGCTTTTGTTTGTTAGCTTGGGTTTGGCAGCCTGTTGCTTTTCTGTACAAATTAACAATGTCCAGCATAAAGCTACTTATTATAGTTACTAAAGTATCAGACAAACTGGCTGCAAAAATTCCTAATGATTAAGCATTTTGATGTGTTTCTCAGTATGATGATCATCTCAGGCTAGAAACAATATTCTGTGAACTGTATGGTGGAATAAATTTGCTGTTGGGTTTCTAATAGCCATCAAGAGCTACCAGGAAATTATTTGGTTTAACATAATGGAATGGCACATTTTGTTATTAATTTAGTCTTTTTGGTTACAGTCCTTTACATTCTTCTAATGTGGAAAGGTAATGTGTACATGTTCAACACATTATGTAGGTCAGGAGTCCTAGAACTCATATTTAGAAAAGGGAGTTAATATTTGCAAAGTTGAAATTGTAGTGGTTCTTCTTCCAGTCTTGTTACTTCCCAGTATAAGAACTTAGTGATGCACCTTCTGTTGCTCCAAGTACAGATGTATTTACATACACCCCTGCCTGTGCAAAGTTACTTCATAATGATGTAACTCCTCTTACCTTTGACTTACTGACAATGTCAGAAGTGTCAAACAAGCAGGTGTTTAAATATGAGGTAAAACTGAAAACACTGATTACTGCAAAGTAGAGAACTGAAATAATACTCAATCTTTAACTTCTGTGTTGAACTACAGCTGTGTTTTTTCCGAGGTACTTCAGGGAATGAGGTCTCTGTGTTGTAAAGGGTGGAAATCTTTTATTTTTTTTTAGGGAGCAATAGAATGACACAAATTACAAGGGGAGGAAAATACCTTTTCAGGGCGAGTACTATGTTGAAATTTCCTGTTACCTACCCCTTATTTTGACAATATCACATGCTGGAGGCTGTGCCATAGCTAAAATTTTTCCTTAAATAGCATGTTTTGTGACTATAAGTGGAAACAATAAATGTTGATTGCTCAGCAGTGATACTTATCTGAGTTTAGACAGCTGATGCTGCAAGTCCCCTAATTCAAACAATGCGATGAGTCATTTTGTTAATCACTCATTCTGTGACCAAATCTACTGAAATTAGTTTCTTGTTAAACTGCGTGAGCTCCCTTGAGCAGGGAAAGCTGAACGTGAGTTTACCATATGAATGGTAAAATTCCTTGGATGAAAACCCGAAGCTATTTCTGCCTGTTGAGAACTAAAAGTTGTAGAGAGCTGGGGGATGGATGGTTTTGGTATGCAAATAAAGGATTGAACTTAGAAGAGAAAGAACCCGAAACTCTGGTCACAGTGAATGACATCAGTACACAACTTGTCTGTTTTGATAGCATTTTGAATAGTTGTTTCAGCATCTAGCATGCATGAACAGTCAGGTCATGTATTTGTTAAGATGCAGAAATGATCCTCAGTAAACAACAGAAGCCTAGGCCTTCAGTTAGGCTGACTTGAGTTGAAGTTAACCAGCAAGAAAAAGAAACCTGTTCATCTACTTTATTTCAAGTCCAAACCCAAATATGTCTGTCAATATTTTAAGCTAATCTGGAGGAGAGATGATGAATACAAGTTGCATAAAGGAAAATTCCGGCAGGATGCCAAGGAAGAAAGTTTGCAGTGAGGTTCATCAATACTGGAACAGGTGCCCAGGATGTGAAATCTGCATCTTTGGCAATAGTCAGAGCTTGGTTGATGTGCTCCTGAGCAACCTGCCTCAAAAACGAAGTTAGCCAAGTTTTGAGCCAGTGTAGGAGGGGGCTGGAAATCAGCAGGATGACCTGAGGTCACCTTCCCTAATGAAACAATTCTGGGATTTTTGTAGGGACATGCAAAAAAATGCCTTAATGGTATCTGGATCTATTTTTTCAAGCTACTGCCTTTTCTGCATTAGAAACATAAATCAATTTATGGTCTTAAACCTTAAAAGGCCAGTATGGTTTCTCAAGATAGTATACAACTGCATTGAATAGTAGCTATTTTGAGTATAGATCTGCTAAGCTTATCATTTGAATCAGATGTGATAAAAGATGGAGTTGACTAGGTGTTTTCTTTCATCTCTAAAGCAACTCTGATTCATACTTCATGCTGGATTCCTCATGGTATTATAGAATGGTTTGGGTTTGAGCTTGCTGTGCACCCTCCTTGTCACCCTAAGGATTCTGAACTCCACCATTTCATGGTCACTGCAGCTAAGGCTGCCCTCAAGCTTCACATTCTTCACCAGCCCCTCCTTGTTGGTGAGAACAAGGTCCAGCATAGCATCTCTCCTCACTAGCTTCTGTATCAGTTGGAGAAGGAAGTTACCATCAGTGCATTCCAGGAACCTCCTGGATTGCTTATGTCCTGCTGTGTTCTTCCTCCAACAGACATCTGTGGGGTTGATAATCCCCATGAGGACAGCTCTCATGTGTACATAAGGCTGCTCCTATCTGCCTGCAGATATCCTTGTCCGCTCAGTCTTCCACAACGCTGATTTTCTTTCATGGTAATTCTTTACTCATCGACTTAATGTGGTCGTAGCTGTAACTTCGATTCACATGCAATATTAGATATTTCCTGTTTAATACTTACAATCACATTGTAAGACCTGAAGAAGAGTGTGCAAGCAGAAGTGAAACCCCAAAAAGGGAATCACTGATGTAGTGAAACTACTGAGCTAGAATGCACAATTCTGGATTATGTATAAATGAAGTGATTCATCTGGTCTTTGAAACTCTGAGCAGCTGATGAAGCTAACAGATGATATATACTGATGTTGTAGTTCTGCAAATACTTAATGTGCTCTCTGCAGGAAATAGCCTAAGCTGGAAGCAGTAAAAAATGCTGAGGCAATTTTATTATGGGGTTTTTTGGTATTTTTTTTTTTTTTAAGAGATGTTTATTCCTAGTGCAACTACCAAATGCATAATTCCATGCAGTTCAGAGTGATGTTGTACAAATCTCTTTGTAGTCAAAATCTGGGTGAACAACAATCTATAACTGCTACTCAGGAGACTCTAAAGGGGCAAAGAGGGAGAACTTAACAAAGATAAATGCTGCATGGGATAAAAACTAGTCAGGCTGACTTGAGGATGGACCAAGATAAGATTGCCTTATAGTCCTTTTAGTACCTGTTATTGTTTAAGTCCTTCACACACATTGCAAAATTGGGCCTTTGACACTTGTATCTTGTGACTGCTTCAGTCTGCACTTGATAAAATATTTTAGTTCTTTTTCTTTGGATCTTGTCACAGAGCAAGTAAGGTGTTGATTCAGAACGGAATGGCAAAGGGGATGCAAAACTTGCCTTCCTCTGCTTACAGTACAACGGAGTTTTTAGTACCTTGATTGTACATATCTAATTTTGACTCTAAGCATGTGTGACTGAACTTCAAATGTTTGAACTAAGCTGCCCATCGAAACACTTCTGACTACAGTCAGTCTGTGTAGTCCCCATCTCTAGTAATTTTGCTGGGTAGTAAAACTGCAACGTTGAGTCAAATTTTCATAACTCAGACAGAAGCAACATAGCAATGTTGGGGTGAATGAGAAGCCTTTTAGGAAACAGTAAACTTGGTGAGATAATCAGGCTGTATCTGGATTATGCGGACACAAGCTGTAGTAATTCGACTGTTAAAAGGCCTACTTCTATGCATACCACTTGGTGTTTCAATGTAGTTATGTAAGAGAATTTCTTCTAGGTTGTAATTTCATAAAACACATTATTATTTCAACTTTTAAAGAACTAATAGCAGTTTCAAGGAATTTTGTAGTTATCTGCTGCTGGTCATTAGGGAAAATGACAGAATGGAGTGCAGAGAAATAATGGTTACTAAGAACTCATAAAATACATCCTGAAGAGGTTTAGCCATTCAGTTACTGATGGAATTTTTACATACATTGTTGAAAAATAGCAAATCAGCAAGTACCTGCTGTGTCGTTGTCAAAGCCTTGACAAGTGCCCTTGTCTTGAATTGCCCTAATTGCAAAAGGCTATAAAATAACAAGAAAAAGTTTCAAGACCAACAGGATCATTGCTGTATCCTTCAACATAGATTGTTGTCCTGGTTTTGACTGGGATAAAGTTGGTTTTTTTCCTAGTAGCTGGTACAGTATTTTGGATGAGAATAACGTTGTTAATACGCTGCTGTTCTAGTTGGTGCTCAGCAGTGCTTACACTAAGTCAAGGACTTTTCAGCTTCCCACCCTACCCCACCAGGGAGGGGGTACAACAAGCTGGGAGGAGACTCAGCCAGGACAGGTCACCCCAACTGACCCTAGGGCTATTCCAGACCATATGACACCATGATCAGTGTATAAACTTGGGGGAAAGCTGGCTGGGGCTGTTCGTTGTGAACTGACCGGGCAGTGTTTGGCAGGTGGGGAGCAATTACATTGTGCATTACTTGTTTTGTATATTCTAATTCTTTCATTATAATTTATTTT
The DNA here is from genome assembly GCF_000696875.1 of Nestor notabilis. Lineage (NCBI taxonomy): Eukaryota > Metazoa > Chordata > Aves > Psittaciformes > Psittacidae > Nestor > Nestor notabilis. The sequence goes on from NW_009932946.1 coordinate 41,716, forward strand.
CCCTTCAGTTTCTGTCCTATTAAACTGTATCACAACCCACGAATTTTACTTCCCTCACCTCTTGCCCCCCAGTTCTCTTTTTTCCCCCGCAGTTCTCTCCCCATTCTTGTGGGGCAGGCAGTGGGCATGTGGCTGTGTGGTGGGTAGCTACCTGCTGGGTTAAACCACACCAGTCCTTTTTAGCACCCAGCGTGGGGCAGGAAGGGTTGAGATAACGACAGACGTGACCGGAGCATGTTAAACTGAATTTGGTTCAAGCATTGCGTTAGTTTAGTAGTCAGAGGTCACAATGTTGATTTATTTGCTCTCAGAGTTGTAGAGTGTTCAGAGTTGGGTTGTGTAACACCTTATTCGCAGTATGTGTTCCCTGTTGTGCTGTTTATCATCTCTGGGGGGTGGGTTAAGGTTATAATTTTGCTGTGCTTTGTAACACTGCCTTATGAGATGATAAAATTGCTGGTCGTGAGACTAAGCTGGTGTTTGTACTCGGCACTGCCGTCATCTCCGTGCTTCGGGAGCCATCTATCGCCAACTATTAATAACTACACCTTTTACCTTTTCTCCTCGAAGAGCAGATGTATGGGGAGATGCCTTCCTTCATCTTCTCCTGCAGCCGAACTACAGTAGCTCTTGAGAACTCCGAATAACCTCGGGATGTTCAAACACAGCATTTTCCTGTTGTTATGTCTCCTGAATGGGTTTCAAGTCTTGGTTAGGGCTGAACAACTACTACAGAGATCTGCACTGAGGCTGAATGGCTGTGGGTGGCAGGGTGTGGGGGATGGTGTGAGCAAGGCTTAAGACAGTGGACACCTCCAACATGTTGGGATTGCACCCAAAACGAGCTGTTTGGTGTTTAGCTACCTGCTGGGTTTAAACCATGACAGTGATAAAATAATTTGCTGCTTTACAGTAGGTAGATGCGCAGTATGATTCATCAAAGTTGCAAGTTCTTAAAAATTAATTCTCTTTGATTTCCAAACTTTAGTGGGTGTTCAAGAAGGTGGAAGCTGTTATTCTGTACAGTATGAACCTCTTGGAAATGCAGACAAAGTGGAACAATTCAGGGCTGGCTAGGTTAGCTGCAAACCCCAGTGTAGGTGGTAACCTCATGTTGCTTCTTGTACCTCCTGCTGTGGTGGTTTGGTTTGTTGGGTTTTTTCCCTTTATTTATTCCACCCC
>NW_009932947.1:0-45006 GCF_000696875.1 Nestor notabilis
TTAATAATTTTATTATTAACTATTGAAACAAATGTTTAACATTTATGTGACTATCTCAAAAATTTTTCATTTTATCTTTATGAGAAAAGAGTAAAAATTATCGCTGCTAAAGACAGAAAGGATAAGCTGTCTCCATAGAATAACTGTGGGTTTGTAAACAGATGGGTCTAGTTGAAGGACATTGTCTTAGACAACCCACTATGCTGTATCTCTGGACTATAAAACTAGTCAGAAACTTTTCTTTCTCAAGAAGTGTCAAGCTTCTTTTTCTCTTCTGAGAGAGATGCATATCTAACGGCTGCTAATTCACATATTTCTATCTACAATTGTGAGAAACATCTCTGACAACAGACCTGGACTGAAAACAAAATACAGGACATCAATCATAAATAATTCCAGTAGATGCAGGATAAATGATTCTGTTGGAGAAGAACTGAAACAACTTGGTTTATTAGTCTTTTGTTTCTTACTGTAAGAAAAAACGTGCATCTGTAGTGAATCTTTACTATATATTAGTGAATGAAATGTAATGCTTGCATGCAAATGCAAGGCCTTCACATTTCCAGGTTCTGGTTCCACCTATTAATTTCTAATGTTTAATAGGTTATTTTTGAAGACTCACAGAGTGAAATTTGACCATCAGATCAATATTAGTACCAGTTTTGTTGCAGTTTCTTCATAGCACAAGACAAAACAACACACCTGTTTTGACTGTGTTGCCTCTCATAGAGAAAGAGGAGGCCTTGCTTCACCCCTGCCCCAATTTCCTATATGATTACACTCAAAGAGATTTCAACCTTTATCAAATGTCATGGGATTTTCCAAGCCATGGACTTGCTTTTACAAGCCTCAGCCCAATCCAGCTCTTACACTGTGATTAATAAGATCTGCAGCCTTTCGTTGTTCAAAAAGTACTTGACAGCGGCTTTTTTGTTTGGTGTTGAGATGGATGAAGTGATTTTTAGTATGATCAAAACACAAACACAAATCTGAAACAGAAAATTCTCGATCTTGTTCTTACAGTTGAGAAACTATTAACCTTTCCTCTTTTCCTCCCCAAAATTCCAATTTGTATATAAAAACAACCTCAAGGACTTACACCTTGGGTGGCAGTTTTAAGTCTAAAAATCAATTCTTGAGTTATAAACCCTCTGAAAATAGCGGTTTATAATGGAACCACTGACAGACTCTTAACTACAGCGGCGCTAGCGGGCACCACTATAATATACGAATAAAACTAAATTACATCACTTGTCATCATTAAGAAAAATTTTCATCTCAGTTCTTCATTTGAAAAGCACTATAGTTAATGAATGATTACTGAGCCATGACACCTAAATGACTAAAATACAGGAATTATACTGAGGTCAACTCAAGTATTTTTTAAACCATGAAATTAAGGGATCTATTCACGTTGGTATAGGATACCAGTCCTGGCTATTATGCTCCCCTGCAACACTGACTTTGAGCATAAGGGAATGGTATGTATTTCTATATTGGAGATTAAGGCCCCATGCAAATTTAAGAGGTGAACACATGATTGCCCAAGAGTGACAAAGTAGAGGATTCTTTTCTACATTTATACATGCTCCCTTCGAGCACCTGTTTTCTTTATGCTCCTCTTCTGCATGTAACTAACTTGAAAATGAAGAATATTTTATGGCAATAGAAGGCAGAATCTTGTTCTTTGAAAAAGGACATTTAATTATTCAACAGAAAGTCCAGTAACTTAAATTTAGTAACCCGCATTTAAGTATATCAGATCCTTTTAGCCAAGACACTTAAAAAGAAAGACATTTTAAGGAGAGCTGACAGTACTGTACTTTTGTGCAATGCTCTGACAATGCCTAACTATATCCCTTATATATTGTGTGATCTTGAATTAAGAATGGAAAAGCTTTACTTTCCATGTGCTTAGACATTTTAAAGGTAAAAACAGAGAACCATCTGTAACAAAAACTACAAATAAATGTAAAAATTGCTTGCATATGCATGGTTTTCTTAATTGCAAGCCATTTTATATTTCCTTTTAAGTAGGAAAATTGAGACATTGTATTGCTCATACAATACAAAGAAATAAAAAGGAGCAGGTAAAGATATAAAACAATGGAAAAGGAGGCAATTTTCATCACTGCCATCCAAAGATTCTAATTCTGTGGTACCTCCCCAGTGCACCTACTTTGCTCCTGTTCTCACAGCACTGAGTCTGAGCACTGCTGATCGTGAAGATTTGTCTAACGCTTGAAAGCATGCCAAAACTATGAAGAAAGTATGCAGTGTCTATGATTAGAACAAGCATCTGACATTATAGCTTTAGGGATATATTGTCAGTCCTGCTATTTAGTCCTGGTACACTTGTTTACCTAATGTTGCACTAAGCATTCTTCAGGCAAATAAAGATGACTAAGAAACTTCAGGTTCTCAAAAGCTTCCAGCACAAGCAGTATTAATTTAATGTCAGCTATTTCATTTTTTTTCTTTTTTCTACTTTTTTTTTTATTTGGGGGGGTGGGGTGAGGGGTGAAGGGGAGGGTAGGGGAGGGAGGAAGAGGAAGCAAACAAGTGAAAAAAGCTATCCAGGGAATAATGGCTGAAGACCTTGAAACACACCTGCATTTATTCAATTTTTTCAAAACAAATTTCAAATACACGTTTCCTAATGATTCCTAAATGCTACTTTAACAGTATGTTGCTTCACAGTGTGGAAAACTCTTACTAGGTTTTGTTTGGAGATGAAAGTGTAAGTAGAAGTGAAGGTTACTAAATTGAAAACGATGAATGTAGACTGCATGTTAATTGTCACCTAGATAGTTTGCTCATGTTGGTCACATGGCTAGTGACAGCCATAGACATTGATGGAGTCAGACCCATTCTAAAAAACTGGCATTTTCAAAAAAAATGGTATAGAAGCTATTATTGCAGTCTCTGGGAAAGAAAAGGAGAGAGAGGGGATTCTGACAGCTCAAGCAGAGGAGGAAAATTAGAAAGGAAAGCCAGTACCACTACCATATGGGCTCATAGCTCATCAGGACAGCTGGCAAGAAACATTGCTCTTCTCTTCTTTACTTCCAGGGCTGTGATACATTTCTTTATATAGCTATCAATAATACTGAATGATTAATGCTAATGATTTATGTTAATTTCATTATAAGCTTTATTTGTTGCCCAGTGTTGAATTAAGCCTGTCAAATCATCCTTTTCTACATTGCTAAAGATTCTTAAAATGCAGAGCTAAATATAACATCTGATCATTAATATGTTAATACACCTGTTTCATATATGCACCAGGAAAACAAGAAAGTGGCTATTTTAAGATGATTCTGAGAGCAGTGATTCAGGGATCTTATATCTATTTGCTGCCAGTTTCTCCTTTAAGTAAAGGAGAAATAATGAGATTTTACATTCCTCCTTCAAGTCTTAAAAAAAATAAAAATTAAAAAAAAAAAAAGAGAGAGAGAGAAGAGAGAGAAAAATGAAAAGAAAAAAAAAGAAAAAAAAAAGCAAAGACCTTTCTCTAATACCAGCTTGTACAGCACTATTCATTAAACAGTAAATAATACAGTATGTACTTTTCAGTGAGTGATCAAGCCCCCTGCTGAGACACCCATTTTCCAACATTCTATATTAAGGTACCTCTGAATGTTCAAAACTAGCAGTGAGAGGACAAGATACACAGGACAGTATTTAACTATGTTACATCTCATCCATTCTTAGAACTATCCAGAAATATCTCTTTCAGCTCAACGTCCCCTTCATGTTCCTCTCCATTTTATGGAGGAAAACTGTCAGTCTCAACTCCTCCTATGTTATTCTCAGACCAACTTCCTTGTTTATCACCATCTAGGTTTAAAAGAAAGTTGAAAGTAAGCTGTGACTGCTATTCCAGAAATTCTAACCCCATTCCCTGTCTTCCTTAAAATCCATTTCAGTTAAAACCAGCTCATTTTAACTCACCAGTGATAGTCACAGACCCCACACGCAAGTATCTACAAGCTGCTAAACCAAAACTGAACAATTCCCTCTTCCCTTGCCCTATAACATGCTGTTGTTGACAGAGGAGAAAAGTCCTTCCAAATCCCAAAAGAGTCAGCAACACTCACAAAAGCCTAAGGAATTCCTGGCAAAGAAGTACTTGTCACACATGGCAAAAGGTACAGCAACAAGGTTTATACACCCTTCACCACATCATCACATACTCAGCAAGCAATGCCTTAACTGAACTCCTAAAAGACCTTTAGAGTGCAAGGACCTTTACGCAACCACCGTTCTTTTTCTCACCACATGAAGTCAACAAAGTCACAAAATGAGAAGAGCAACATTGTTTTCCTGTTTGCTTATAAGGCTCTAAAATATATTTCAAAGATGAAGCATGTCAGGTAAAATTTTTCACTATATTTTTCCTGCCATCTCTATTACAGTACTGTGATTCACCTGTATGATATCTCCCTGTACAAGGACCACAATCACTTTTGAAATAAGGATTTTTAGTCTCTTAAAGCAGCAACGAGGAATTGGATGGTCTTTTCACTTATGTTTTTACTTACAAATTCCTCTCATAAATAGCTTGAAATAAATACCACAACTACAACTGTTTCTTTGAATTCCATTTACAGAGAATGCTGCCATATGACTTTACACAGATTTACTTGGACCTCTAAGGCTGGAAGAAAGAGTTTGACTACTACTAGTGCTATCATCTAAATGACAAAATGTCCATTGTTTACATGCAGAACACCAAGTGCAGAACTTTGCACTTGAACATACATTATAAGGCATTTGAGAGAGAAGGAGTGTATGTCCTCCAAAAACAATCCAGAATTTTGATCCAAGTGTCAGGAATTGAAATCTGAACTCATGTAAACTTCCAGATGCTTTCCTGAAGTTTCATTAACTTTTGAGTCTGCTCTGGATATCCTTGTCACTGCATATTTTTCATTAAATTTCCCATGATTTTTATTTGAGAGAAGGCAAGTTTAAGGGGAAGATAGAAGCGAGTTTTCTCAGAGGATCCCATTTGATCCACTATATAGAGACACTAATATAAAAAATGGCTAGGATTACAATTTTATGAGATCTAAATCCTGTCAACTATAAAGCCATAAAATATAAATCACGTATATTGTATTCACAGACTGTAATTACAAAACTTAAGAAAAAACGTGAACTTTTAACGACTTGAAGTTTTTTGTTTTCTCTCTTGAAATCTACTACTTGCAGCTTTAAAACTACAGTATATAGGGTTTTGTGGCAAAAAGGAAATATTCTATTTGTTGCTCCTGCTTTTTATGATGGAACTACAGTTCTAGCAGTTGGTCTGGGCTATACAGCTAACAAATGTCAAAACATATGGACCAAACCATTTATCAAATAATCTACTCTTTGAATAGATAGGCACTATCAGCAATCTGGTATTGATCTTTACAGGCTACTGCTATTGTTCATCTGAGCATCCAGAATGCCAGCAAGAATTAATGAAAGAAACCAAACAATGCATACAAAGCACACAGCACACAACTTTCTTCTTTTCTTTCTTTATTTTTTTTTTTTCTCTAAGTTTGGCAAAATTCATGTAGTTATCAGAAATACATTACTATAAACAAAGTAAGCAGGCAGGACAGGATATGTGATGGAAAAATCACCTCCCAAGCATTAACTTCGCAGAGTTCCAGTATATTTACTTTTAGATTAGTGTAACCTACTTGGAGTTGAGATCTAGCATGATAATTTCTTTGCAGTGTGTTACGCTGGCATTCACTGTAGCCGAGGCTGAGATGGCACTTTCATTAAAAGCTCAATTTCAGGGCATGTTTAATGTCTTGGACATTTAAAATTGCATCTGGCTGAATCTTGGCATACAGCTTGTCAGTCCAGATGCATGGGTTTTGTTTGTTTTTTAACAGAAAATCATATAAATTGATTGTGACATTCACAAGTTTCATTGTGACTAAAAATATTAAATGTTAGTATTTGGAGAATAGGTTTTTCTAAAGAAAAACAGATGCATTTAGTTACTCCTTTTTCAAATTTATCTACATGCTTGCTCCCACACTGCCTTCCATAAGCTCGGCAAAGACCCACAGGTCCAGCACACCATTCTCCTTCAAATTCCTCTTTAAAATGCTCGTCTAAGGAGATGCTATTTGATGTACTATATTTTGACTTAATTACTAACACTGATATCATCAGCCCACAATACAATATTTTAGATATAGATGTTCCTATCATTTTCTCTTCATTGGCTCCTGTACAAGTAGCACAGTAGTGGAGATGTGACGGGAGAGCAAAAAAGACATGACCAGTTTTATAGTTAACAATTATATCTAGGAAATCTCCTTTGTATCTAGTACAACAAAAGAAAACTACCACCTAAACAGCACAAAACAACTACAAACATGCAGAATAATCTAGTCTTCTTCACAGTGCTCGGAAACTAAGGTCAGTTTCCCAAACCTTACCCCCGTGTAATCATAATTCATCTTTCATCTCTAAGACCAGTTATTCCTATATTCCTTACTGCCCCACCACTCTTTGCAAATGCAGTTATTAGAGTGTCATTGGAGCTACTTTACCATGGAGAAACGTAAGGGAGAAGTACATAGGAGGCACAAAGAAGCAAGAGGAAGTAGCACAGCAAACATGCCAGGACCCAAAATCATTGTTCTGGACATTGTCAGTACAATTTCTAGACTGGATTATGTTCTTTTCTGAGGTCCTACTCAAACACACAAGATTGTAACAGCAGTGATCTTGTTGACACTTTTATATTAAAGAATCAATCAAGCTGTTATTATATACAAATGTTCCTCACCATAAGCTTCTACGTTTGACAAGCTCAATTCCACAGTGCACATATATGTTTGGGAAATAGCTAGATGTTAAGAAACACTCTCCTACGAACTGGCAGATAATGCCAGGTATAAGCAATAAAATAAAATACAATATTATTATTGACATGGCCACTGCTAATGCAATGTTCTGAGGATTCTGAATTTGCATCTCTGAAATTTTTCCTGTGAATTAACTGCAGGATACTCATGAGTTGAAGATTTTGCCCAAGTTCTCTTTAAAGTTCTTACTAATTTTCAGTGATTAACATTAAGTATGTCAGCACTTCCATCATAAACCATATTCTCAGGGGTTTATTAAATTATTGGAAAAAAAATTATTCTGAGGTAAAACTCAATACTTAGGGGTAAATTTTCAAAGTGCAGCATGCAGTTTTAGCTCCTGATCTCTGAACAAAGTCAATAAGAAGCTGCAGAGCTGCACCCCTAGTCAATGCTTTGAAATTTTACTTCAAAGTCTCACCCCAGGAACAAATTCTGTCACACACACACAAAAATCAATTTGACCTCTTTAAATCTGAAGAATGCCTGGTATTCATGCACTGTTAACTGCTTTCCATAAAGATTTTCACTGTTTCCTACATCTGCCCAGACAATAAGTAGCAGCTTTTGGGAAAGGGAAGAAGAAGGTATAAATATTATATCTACAAGGGCAAAAGATTTATTATTGCTTTAAACAGAAGCAAACCCACAGTAAACTGATACAGCCATGTTTTCAGCCAGCATTACATACCAAAATAAAAAAAAAAGTGCACTTGTTCATACAATATAACCATAGTAAGCTGAACTTATTAAATGCAACATCAGTAATCAAGAAAGATGACCCTTTTCTATTACTATTACCACAGACCAGGAAAATTACTCAAAACCAGTAAAATGGTAGACATTTTATACTGAAAGATTTGAAGGGGTATATGTTGAATATAAAGATGACTAGTGTTGTGGCATTGAAGAAAAAACATAATTTTTCATTGATGTAAGGCAGCAGAGCTGGAAAGAACACAAATACAACTGTAGATCCATTAACCACATGACAAGAAACAGTGTTCACATCGACTTACTAAACAGATTTTTTTTGATTCTTCAGTACCAACACGCAGAACGATCCTTACATTATATTGCCAAGGAAAACCCCGAATGCATTTATTTCATAATGTAGCTTTCTTCCATTATCATAATAGAGCCATCATAGTTGTTGCAAACTCTGTATAGCCTCAAACACCTAAATACAGCCGTTAAACTGGACATTTTTTAAGAGGAGGACATTTTAAGCCTCCGTAGAGAATTCCATTGTCTGCAAGCTCTGAGCAGGAACCATCTATTACAGCAAAACCTTGTTTACATGTGAGGGAGGAGGAAATGATCTCAGCTAACAAAGAGACATATTTGGAACCATGACCAGAGAATGAAGGCTGCTTCAAGGCCATTAAAGGTAACACTGACACAGAACCCTGGGTAGAATTTAAGGCTCATCAGCTCAGGCTAAGGAGCTTGTATTCATTCTTGGCAAGTGATTTCTCTCTTCTACATGGAAAATTACAGATTAAACTCTATTTCTATCTTGAAGCCTCATCTCACCAGCTCCCAACACTTCAACTTTGTGCACAAAGAAGCCAAGATTGCATTGCAGAAGAGATATACAAGATGGCAGAGCAACTGAGAAGCTCAAGTCAAAGCTTTGTAAAGTATTCCCCTTTCTAAATACAAAGGGTGCAAAGGACAGACTTCTTTAATCACTACCTTGCTTATTGAAAACAGTGACAAGTCAGGGACAGACACTTTCACTTTTGTTTTAAGATGAAAACCAGGAATATCTCTATGCTCTAACATCCATGTTTAGTAAGTCTTTATTTTAATATTTTGTTAATAGCAATACACTGGTTCCACAGCTATCATATCACATAGTGCTATCCTGCCAATTACCTACTAATTTGAAAGGGCTCAGAACAACTAACCAAGAGTTAAATCTACTTCACCTTCATTTAATTTAAAGTATCATTAATTTCACAAGGATTTGTTTAGATATCTAATGAAACTAAGAAGCACAGAGGCACCTTTGCTTTGCCCTCTTTATATCAAAATATCTCTTTCTATCAAAAGAGCTTTTAAACAATTGAATAAAAATATTCGTGATGGATTACAATATGGCACTTGCATTGATCAGTGTTCCAGCTCTCCACTAAGTGTTGTCATTATTACTCTCTGAATGAGCAATAAAAATCTTACTTTTAATTTCAAGTAGTATTTGCACCAATATGCTGTTTGCACTGAATCTGCATAACCAATATTACAATATCTCTTTGTGTAATTTGTATGAATAATTAAATGTGAAAGGTGTGCCTTGGCAAATTATACTATTGTATGCACAAATAATTGTATTAATGCTAACTGGTCAATAGTCCAACAACTCAACATTTGCTAGAAGTGGTAAAGTAGTCACCAGAAGCATTAGTAATGGTATCTTGAAAAAGCAGGATTATTTAACAATGAGGAACAGGTTTTACCTTGTTAAGAATTGACTATTATTTTAGCATTTGTTTGAAGTTGTTTTCCTTATTGTCAGTGTTATCTCTGTCCCAAGGAATGGTTAGTTTGATACACGCACATTATAGATTCTTCTGCAACTTTATAACCTAAATAAATAAAAAGACCTTTACATTTATGACTGCATAGGTTTTATGTCACATCTCACCAGACACTTCCTATGAACTCAGCTAAATGCTCTGGATTGGCACCTTCTTTTCCACCAGCTTGATACTAACATGAACAGAGACACCTCTACAGGCCTCTGAGCTGCAAAGCTTCATACCATATCAAGATAGCATTATCCTATTTTCCATTAACATAAATATGCCCAAAAGCAGTGTATAAACACACGCTTTCCCCCAGTGTCCATAAACAGTACCTATCTGAGAAAACATTAATATCATAACTTCAAAAATAGTACAGTGTCATAGGACACATTTAAAACTTGGTGTATATATTTTTAGATTGTCATGACTTATTATGACAACATCTGAAGCACAACTCTCATTTGTAGAACTACCTAGTACCATTATAAATATATATATGTATGTACAATATTAATTTGACAACTTGGAGTAAAGGACAGAGATGGCAGGCTGTGGCTAAGTGCCTACTAAAGTAGGCTTGGCAGTTTATTGCAGGAAAATATAAACACCACTCTGTCCTAGGAACAGAATTCAAACATCAGTCCAAAAATACAGGTGAAAGAGGAAGCAGCTGCTCTCAGCAGCCCTTAGCTAGGAAGAAGCACACACTCCTAGCTCAGATTACTTACCTATGTATTTGTATACACTCACAGCAGCAACATCGGAGGTAATTTACATTTAAAAGAAAAAGCAATAGAAATCAAAATTAAAAGCCAAACAATATAAGACAGGGTTTTATAGTCATGATTTACTACCAGACAAAAGAGGCAGAGCAAGAAACTTACATAAGCACTGAATTTAACGGGTATGTTGGATGAAGCATGTGTACAAGTTTACGTGGTCCTGTAAGAGCTCCACCAAATCTTTTCCAAGCTCCTGTGTATTAGAGCTGCTGCATGTTTTATCATTACACTTTGCAACAAACTCATAATTATCTCCTTTGTGTGGTGATAGAAAGGCCTGCTTTTGTATTAAACTTTGTTTTCTGGAGCTAAAGCAAATACTTCTGTTTTTTTTCCAGACTGCTACAGATAAGATCATGACCCCTGAATAAAGGAAGATTTTTGGAGACCCTCTGCTTCTAAAGTTCTAAGAAACACAGTCATACGTGTAATATATGAAGCAGAAATACTTTTTTATGGGTTTTTTTAGGTATTGTACCAGTAGTCTTTCGTATAGGACACAGAGAATGCAGTCACCTGCCAACAAAAGTTTCTGCTGCTTGATCACTTCTTGGCATGCAGAAAGAGTAGCAGAAATGGAAGAGACAACTACATGGGGCAGAGTGGACCATGTAAGTAATAGAGCCATAAACTCTCAAAAGGCCATCAGACATACCCTGTTGAAGGCATGAAGGCTTCCCTGAGGATTGCCACATAATTGACAAGAAGGTTTTCACTGCTTCATGATTCACCTTCTCAGAATAAGTGGAAAAAATAGCAGGGTTTATACTCAATCTTTTTTGGCTATGTCCTAATAACTGATCAAGAGGTGATCTCAATATTAGACAAAAACCAGTACTAGTTTCTGTAACAGGGATTTCACTAAATGCAGCCTGACTTCAAACATGTTGAAGAACCTAATATTTGAAAAATAAACCTCTACTATGCAGTATGAACAATTTACTGTCCAATACAATCCCTACGAACTTTTTATGCCCTTCTTTCTACTTTTAGTTATCACTGGTCACTGTATCCTCTCAAAAAAATTAACCTGGTTATGGAGAAGAGAGATGCTAATTTCATTATCACCTTGCCAACTTTCAGAAATTATTTTCATGATCTCCAACAATCTGACAATAAGCCAGTTCTGAATCTAAGTAAACTGATAACAACCAATTAGGGAAATCTTTTTTAAATGTTATAAGGATCTGTTTTGGACAGGACATGATCAGCTTCTGATTGTCAGAAAATAATATCCTCATCAAGTTTTTCACAAGAAAAGACAAAACATACTAACACAGTGGAATAGCATTTTTAAATTATGCTACCGTGAGGCTGATGGATCAAGCACAAAGATTTCAAACAAAAATTATTGAAATATTTCACTTGCATGCTCCTAGATTGACCCAGTTGTCAGGAGAGGGCAGTATATTCTGAGTTTTGACTCAGCATTATTAATCTCCATTTTCACATGGATCACACAAAAAAACAACTGTGCATGATGTAAATACAGTACAATTCTTTCAGATATGTAAATATAACATTAAAAACACCACAACAAACAATGACATGGGAAAGGTCCATGGGAGTTCATGAACATTCTGTATTTCTCAGGGCCCAGTATCCTAAATGGTATACTTTTCCTTGCATTCATGTCACCAACCACCTTTTATTTTCATTGGGCATTTAATAATGTTTTGTAGATACAGTTTAACAAGATGTGGCCTTGGTTCTGATACAACTGTTATACCATTAACAGCTTTTTACTGTTTGATTGATCAAATCTTGTTTCACTGATCAGAAGTTGCCTGTATTACATAAGTTTGTCTTAGATTTGCTCCACCAAGCCCAGGCTGTAACAGCTTCTGTTTCAATTCACAGTGTTTGATATCACCTCATCAGCCTCTATAAGGTTCTCCTCCTTCTAATCAAAGCCTAGAGGCACTTTAGCAGCTAACCTAGGTGATTACAAGCATTGCTGTTGTAATTTACTAAATTATAAATGCTTTTTCTTAGTCATCAGTTTCAATTGTGTAAAGTTGCGCAACTGTAATAGAAGTTGCATGCAAAAATATTGTTGAAAATTTAATTTGCATGCAAATCTGCCCACTTGCCCTCCTTTATTGGAAAGTGTTAATGTAGCCGCACAGTGCTGCACACATGGATTACCAAGGTTTTCAACTAGGCACTGTGACTATGACCACTTGAATATACCATCCTACATGGCCCCCACAAAAATTCTTATTTAGGGTCATCACTTACAGATGTGTGTTGCACATATGTATATTCAAAAGTACATTCTAATGTATATGCTCTTACATTTAGTATAGTCCACAATAACTACAAAAAAATTACTTTAAACCATTGCAGTTTTATATGTGCAAAACCTAATTCATATTTTAAATATTAACATTTTAATACAAACAGCTTTATACTGCTTTGGCCTCCTCTTTATTTGTCTCAGATAAAATATACATACATACGCACACACACATATATATGGCTAAACTTTTCAGTTTATATGTGTCTGTTATCAGGGTCTTTCCCCCACCCTTCCTTAATCCTTATTCATTCACACGGACATGCACACATAAAGAAAGGCAGCTGGCACATACTACAACACTTATTACTTCAGGCTCCATCGGCAAGTGCCTGTCATTATCACCTACCTTGTTTCCTGTCTGATATATTGTATTTAAGAACTTGTAGCTGTCGGTAATTAAGGAGCACCACTCTGATGTGATGAATAATCACCACGCGATTTGTGTTACACTACAAAAGTGTAAGTAAATGGTACAAGTACATCCTAAGAAAATAAAAGAAAATGTACAAGTGCTTATTCAAGAGTAAAGAAAAATCTCAGTTTGAGACAACTTTATGTTTGCTTTTGGAAAGTATCTGTCTTGCATTTTTACTGATACAAGTGCATGCAAGAAGTGCATTCTAAATCTGGGCATCCTGGAGCTGTAGAAAGTACACACTGATCTCCTGTACGTGGACATTCACAATGGTAACTTCTTTCAACACCTGACTGGAAAAAAAGCACAAGTCAGAAAGAATCCATGCTTCAAAAGTTTAGCACCTGTTTATGTGAGGTTTGAATCCAAGATAGTGCTCCCAATCCACTATGACTTCCCACTGGACTCCGCAGAATTTGGGCACATGCTTTTAGAGGACAACAAATAATACTCTTTTCTTTGTAAGGAAAATGTATCCACCACTGTGCACAAGAACTGCATGATGAAATGAAGTATAATCCACACGTTTCAGTGAGGACAGACACTTAGGCCTAAGACCTATTAACTCAACGGAAAGGAAACCACTTGTTTTAATAAATCAACAATTATATTGCAAACATTTCATACCTTTTTTGAAAGCTGAATAGCAGAAATGGAAACAGAGTCATCGCTAACAGAACCTACGCACGAACTCTGAAACTGTAGGGTAGAACAGTATTTATATGGTTCATCAGCTATTGTTACAAAAAGAAGGAATTTTTATTATTTCACGTCTAAAAGAAAGACCTTTTCAGAAACTACTTTCACATACCAGATTTTCTTGGAATTACAAAGATGTATCAAAGCACTCAAATGTGGTTTGGGTTGTTGGGTTGTAAGGGGTTTTTTATGTTTACCAAGAAAATTTACAGGTTCACTCGTTAAATCACAGGACACAAGACACTGGAAATGGAATAGGTCACAAAAGGTCAAATATTATTTTTATGTATAACTCAAGCATTGCCCCTGGAGTAGCTCTGAATGATATGTGAAAAAGTCCAGTAATGACTGTTATTACTTAATTTGGCATTCCTATTTGAAACTCCCTTCAAAGCCTGTCTGTGTGCTGAACAGCCCAAAACATCTTCAAAATATTTTCTTACTACTATAATAGGCAATTTCAGAACAAAAGGAAATTGTACCTCTCTTGCTGCTAAGTTTGCACTAAGTGAGATACTGAAATACATTTTAGAGTGCTGGAAAAGAGAAAAATCAGTAAATATTTCAACTTCCATAAAGAGATGCAAGGCAAGGCATTTCAATTTTACAGCTTGGACTAACAGGATTTGCAAGACTAAAGAAACATACTGCAAGTCTGTTGTTTTTTTTTTTAAAGTGCTCAATTAAATGCACACACTGAGAAAAATCTTAAAAAAAATTAAAGATTACCAATTTCACTCCTCTCCTGTTTCTCATTGCATGGCAAATTCCACTGACAGAAGGAAAGTTATAGTTACTGTTCATACATATCTGGTCTCCAACTACATTTACAACAAAACTTTGGTTGCAGAAATACAACTGATCAAAGACTCTGACACAATGGTCTCCCAGGCTTTTTCAGTATTATTCATTTTTAAAGAACTTACTCAAAACAATAACATATATCCCCAGTGCATCATTATGTCACGCATTAAGTTCACTTACTCGAGCAAGGAGTCATTCCACGTCTTCTCTGTTTTCAGGCAGAGGTCATTTCTACCACAGGCAAGAGCAGTACAGTTTACAGGTCTTCAGTGTTCTATGGCACAGAGAGATGAACACTAGATTTTACTAGATTTACTTCAATTCCTTTGAACACAGAAATATAGCTATAGGCAGCAAGCTTAGAGCAATTGATAAATTATTAGGAGAGGGAAAATAGTCTTCCACTGCCATTTTCCAGTGAACCTAGTTTTTAAATACTTCACACTTCCCATTCAAAACAAGTCACTAGCCTAACTCCAGCAAAGCAAGTTACAGAAACTTGCTAGGTGGAGCCACTCCTGCTTTACATCAGGTGAGTTTAAAATCTTAAAAGATTTCAGTTATTTACAGGTGAAACTTTCTCAGCCAGCCCGAGTCCAGCTCAGTTGTTATGTACAGGCAATCGTGTCCTGTTTATGTGGTTCATAGAAGCTTTTTGGTGTTGCTTTTTTCTTTTTCCAGGACCCTTTTAAAGGAGAAATTAGAACTGCACTGTTATACCTACTTAACAAATCTCTGGTTTTAGTGTTATTGCAATTAACTATTTTCAAAGGCCTGAAATGACCTACCATCAGGTTGTTCAACAGGTGTCATCAAGCAGCAAAAACAGAAGTTAAAAAACGGTTTGTTTTGCTAACATCTATTTTTAAAATGTTAAAAAAAATCCTTCAAGATTTCTCTTCAGTAAATCATAATTCAGGATTTGTTTTACTTGAACACCTTCCCGTATAACACTAATCCATATACAAGCCCTCTGCATAAAACAGAATGCACATACATTATATGTAGTTTCAGCATACCTAGGATTTGGTGTTAGTGGGAACTCTGCATAAAAAAAAGATGGCTCCTCAGTCCTTTCCCTCAACTAGAATAAAATCCCCATGCCTCCTTTCCACAGCAGAGCTCTAAAGACATATCCGCTGTTACAACAGAGCAATAATTGCCAAGCACCTTCCATCTAGGGCTCAAGCAAAATCATTTTCAGCAGCTCCACGTCCCTTCTCAGGGTGTTAGCAGCTACCAGCCTCTTCCATTTCCTTCCTGTACATTTTATCTGTGGTTTTATCTTTTCCTCCCTTTATTTTGCTTTATCTATTTTCGACAATAGTGACTAGCACAGTATAACAGCATTATATAAGCTTTTTACAGTGCCATGTTTTGCTTTACAGAGTGAGCATAAATGAGGAAACACTAAGTTAAACTCTGACAGCCAATGCTGGATGTATCAGTTTGGCCTATAAATAAGCACTGATCACCTCCATTTTATTGAACTCGTTTTCCAGGCAAGCAAAGACCACAAGATTCCTCTGCAAATTTTCCCTTTACACTCTCCAGCAGTGCTGCTAGTGTCAGCTACGACAGATTTATAGCCTATTCATTCATGGGAACAAAAACCCTGCCAGGGCTGGTCATGCAACACGCAGTAGCAGTTAGTTCAGAAGATAACAGCTGCAATACCTCACTTCCTTATTCAGCACTCTATAGCATACACTACTTTGGAGATAATAAATGCTTCTTGTTTGTATTACTTGAGTAATACCAGAGGAGAGGGTCTGCATTACAACAGTATGAAGTGGCACTGCAACACAGGGGCATTAATCAGTGTTTTCATTGTATTTATTCCTTCCCTGGTTTTATGGTTTTATAACTGACAGAAAAAAGTTACTCTAGACTGTTTTTATACACTGTCACTCCAGGGATAGCAAAATCTTTAAATTTTTAATTTAGTGCCCATTTAATTTAAAAGCATATTTTGAATTATTTTGAATTCTGAGGTCTTACAGTATGCAGTGGTTTCATACCAACAGACATTCACTGTCAGGATTAACCAGTTATTTTCCTTACACTTAAACTATATTATATTTCCTTCCTTATTTAAACTTTACATATAATAAAACTATCAGACTCCTTTCATTGTTTCGAAAGAATCAAACTAAAACGTGATAGTTTCATAAATATTCTCTGTTGCAATAAGATGTGGCATCAGAGAGAAGATGTCAGACCAAGATCAACACTGCTCATTTTAGAGTTGTTGCTTACAGCTATCAGTTTTGGAAGAGAAGGTCATAAATTTGGTTTACATGGTAAATTTTTTGTTGGTGCCTCACTGCTGACAATCTAAACCTTCAACCTCTTCTCACCTGTGTCAGCTGCAACTACATTTCCCACTCCTCTGCACCAACCCACTCTTTCTCCCATTGAAAACACAAGATAATATTACATCAAGCCATGATCACAAGCAGCATAGACTAAGACCAGGACCCAGTTATGTCCAACAAATGCACATTTCCATGGTCCCTCTGAAGGAGACACTGCATTGACATGAAAACCAAATGAACTTTTATCAACTTGCGTTTTTCATCTTTTTTCAACTTTCTCCACTGTAGCTCTAAATAAATGCCCTAAAATGAAGCTTTAATTATGATAAAACATTTTTTTTCCCAAGTTTTTCTAGGTTTGTTCAGCCTTGAGCACAATATTCAGCTCTTACAGCTGCCAGGAGATCGGAACCTCTAATCTCAAGAGAGAATTTTGCAATACCTGTCTTCTTTCAGAATCACAGTGCCCAAAACAAAGTACACTCTTTTTTTTTTATTGTGCTTTCTCCCAAAGAATAAAACATTAGTTTAATTAAAAAATTCGTTTGTCTTTACAAATCTCATCTCCTTTAGCAGAGCAGAATATACAACCACCTCACTAGATCAGACCTAGCGTTTGGGCTACAATGCTGTCTGCAGCACTTGAGACTGACTGCAAGAGTAAATGCTTCAGAACAAAAAGATGCTTAGACCACAACAGCAATACAAACCCACTAAAAGCACCTCTGTGTTTCCTGTTCAAAGTCAAACACATGCTCTAATGTGCTCAGATAGACTTACAAATTTAACTCTGGATCTCCTTGTTTCAGTCACTTTCAGTCCATGGAATGCAAGGAAAATATGGTATCTGTTACCTTAACAGCAGTCTTCGCTTACCAATCAGGTTTTATTGTGTGGCCTCTGGCTCAGCTCATAATACTGGAAAGAAGCTAGAGCAGCAGTTTAAAATTTTGCTAATGTAATAATCCTTGCTAATTGGAAGTAGCATGCTGGGGCTGGGGGGGAACCACCACTACCACCAGACTCAAAACCCACCAGTACAGCAGTTTAGACTATCTGTGCTGTTCTCATTGCGAGTGGAGGAAAGGAAAAGGAAAAAATTTCTGCATTTGAAGTGGAGGAAGAGTGTAAGAAACTAACCCCTCAAATGCTTCATCTTTCCATTGCTCTATCTGGCCACATAAATCTAAATATATATCCATATTTAATTGTACAGGATTTACAAAAAAGCTCTTATGAAGCAGCCCTGTTTTATCTGCTGAAAATTAGCCACCCCCTGCTGCAAAAGCTGGATTTTTTTTTTCCACTTAACATGGAAATACATTCATTCTTATAATTGTTCTTTTCTTTCAAAACACCTAATATAACAAATGCTAGAAGACATTATAGTTCATCTGCTAAGCAGTCTCTTTATGAGTTGAGGCTTCAACGCTTTAATGGGGAAATTGCCTGATTTAAGTAAATCATGTCACCTCCACCCAAGTAATCATATTTGTTGCAGACTTCTGCTGACCTCATCTCTACTGTAAAAACAAAAACACATTTACATTTTCAGCTTGAGATATTTGGTTCAAATGATTTACAAATAGGTTGTAATGAAAACTAATTTTAGCCTACTCCAAAGATACTATTTAGGTTCTCTGTTGATAGTGTTTACAGATACACAATTACTGGTTACTGTCATTTAACAGATACAGCATGTTTTTGCAGAAAGCAAGCAAGCAAACTGAGATAATTTCTGTATAAGTTACTACATTGTGAAATATAACTTTCAGGGAAAATAAATGAAAAGCTAAACTAGAGATAAATATATGTATTTTTTATGATAAGAGGTTGCACTTTTTTTTGTACATATTGTTTTCCCAGCCCACTTCATACAAGGAATCCTTTTGGAAGTGACTTCTCACAGCATTATGTGCATCATGACTTTTCCATGTGAAATGTTTCAAAAAATGCTAGTTAATAGTCTTGTGAAATGTCAAGCAACTTACAAAAATCAACAAACAACTTAGTTTTATTCTGGTTTTTTTGTTTGTTTGTTTTGGTTTGTTGGGTTTTTTTTTAAGTTTATACAACTTTCATATGTACTTCTAACCCACCATGTAATACAAATTCCAAACACAGGAGACCACAGGAACTATCCAACCATCTAGCCTAGTCTGATGCAACAAAGATCAGAAAACTTCATTCAGCCACTTCCATAACAAGAGTACACTCCCCAACACAAAAACACTTCATCCTGTACTGTGAAACTCACTCTGCAAAGCTTGTGTAGATCTGTAGAACTTTACAGTTCTTTACAAATCCTAATGATTTCACTTTAAAAAAAAAAAAAAAAAAGTTGATATGCATTTGGATGTGATAAGCAGAATATGGTTTTAAGTACTAATAGATTGAAATTATTTGCCCTGAATTTACACTCTCTACATTTAATTTCATATCTGAGGTACAAATTGAGATTTGAGGAAATCAGACATGGCTTTCCTCAATATACTTATAGGGCAAACTTTGCACATTACAACCTGTAAACTTAAGATGTAAGGATGACATATAACCTCCCATTTATAAATACTGATGTTTGAAATTACCTAAATAAGTACCAGAGGATCCTTCAGAAAGGCTTCCTTTAATTAAACCCTTCTTTGGCTAAAAGGGTGAAGTCTTGTGCCTACTTCTAGTGGATAATATTTCTTCTCATTAAAAATATTCATTAGAAGAAAAGGGAAAATTAGAAAAGAGCAAGTAAGAAAAACTCAACATTCTGCTTTAGCTTTATCCTTTGTGCAGGGTTCTCTGGGTTCTCTCTACTACAATCCTCTTTCAACCACTTACAAAAAGATTGCCTTGTCCTGAGTTATTCCAGAAAAATTGAAAGGGAGAGCGTGAAAAGGCTTCCATAGGCAGTAAACATAAAAGTGATAATAGGAGCAATATAAAGGTGATAATTGACCTCAGTGGTCAATCTAGACTAATATTTTGTCTCTCATATTTACCTTTACAAATTATTTAATGTTTAGAAAAGTTCCTAGTAAGTCATATCATATTAGAAAAAATATTCCCAGGTATTCCATTATCTTACACTGAAAAATTATTTCAAAACAGTCCTTTGAAATCTGCAGCAGCAATTCTTCCTGTTACCCTGTTACTATCTTCATAGGTAGTATAAAGCCCTATCCTTATCAAAATATAATACTGCTTATAACTGGCTTTCCCATGTAAATATTTGCAAATCAAACCCCTCCTAAATTCAGCTGAAGTTATTGTTTTAAAACAAATAATTAAGACATGGGTTTTTTTACATATGTGTTAACCAGCATCCTGTGGTTTTGCTGCTTAGAATTTACAACAAATCAAATTGCTTTATTTCCTATCCTACATTTTAGAAGATAGTCTTTAAAATTCTAAGAGGTTGCAACATATAATTTTCTTATTCTTCTGAATGTGTTTACATAGAGGTACAGCAAATCTTAATTTTCATCATCTATTGTGGAAGAGAAAGAAACCTTCACTAACACTTGACTTTGTAGACTTCCAGTGACCACAGCCGCATTAGACCCTTCTTGTAATTGATATCTGCCATGTATACGTAATAAGGTGCCCCTGTAACAGGTCTTCAAACAGTCATCCTCCCTGATACAAACAGTAATGGCTACAGTGTCATGAGTTGAGGTTAAATATACTGTAAGTGACTGACTTTATGGTATGCTAATTAGAAAGCAGGTGAACATAAATAAGCAGAGAGGGTGCACAATATTATAGAGGTGGAGGGAGGAAGAGTATGAAGTCTAACTGCCAGATAAAAATGCTGAACCTCCTTTCTCAGATCTGAGTACTTTGTATCATGTAATAGCCTTGATTGGATGAAGCCTTATATTAGAGTGTGAAAGGTATTTGAAATTTCATTTTAAATTGTATAAAGTGTCAAAAGGAACCTGGGATGTTGTTTTCAATATTATTTCCGTGCCTTTTGACTAGAAGGGTCTTAACGTTATTACTATTACTTCATTTATCTGAAATCCTCTGAAGTTCTTTTGCTCTCTATTTCAGCACTTTTTCCTTTTTCCTTTCTTCCTCTTTTATAGAGTTATCTGTATCTTCCCTTTCACAATACATTCATGTAAAGATGACGGTGAAACTCTTCTGCTCACCACAGGATGTTGTTACTGACAATTATAATTAGTGTGCTATCACGATCACTGAAGGAAAGAACACGCTACAGCCCCACCATGGGTTGTTGCCTCTTCAATTGCTTATACTGTTGTTCTTGAGATCTTGTTAAAATTATACTTAATGACTGCTGTTTAAATTCGTTTATCATGAAACCTTATACACACAGGTTATTCACCCATTTATTTTGCCATCTTACTTCTATGATCCTTCTTTTTCATTAACTGCTTGTTAACAGGAGTTTTGCATGCTAACGTAATTCATTCCTTACACTATTATAACTTTATTACAGAAATACAGATATCACATCTAGGGGGGTTTTTTCCCTCCTTTATGATAGAAGAAGAGTATGTTTTGTAATTCCCCATTGTTTTTCAATGGTTTAAGTTTTTTCAATGTTTTTAGGATACTGGCTTATCAATTGTCTTCTGGTCAATACTGAGATTAAATGGAGTCACACATTTCATCAATATTTATTCCTGTGCTGAATAGGCCAGCTATTCACTTTTAAATATTTCTAGTTTTGCTGGTTAGAATTAAAGGGAATGTTCACAACTTACCATACATGCATTTTTCTAACTACTATGCACATAAAGAGAACCATTCACTATCACTTATGAGTTGTCTTATCTGCAGTCATTCTGCTACACAAGAAGTAACTTCACAGACACAAGCTCCACTCAACATAGTTTTACTGAGTAACAGACTGAAGCAGAGGGGAGCACAGAATTCAGGAATAACACCCACTAGAGTACATACATAAACTATACTGATGCCAGCTGTATCCATAGCCAGGCCAAAAGTCTCTGGAAAATTGGGCTTTCAGCACCCCACACCTCAAGAAATAATCCACTACATGAAGGAAGAAGACCCTCACTGGCATCCTCTAAAGTGCCAGTCTTTTTTTGCTATCATCTCCCTTCACCTTCTGTATATGCAAAAAGCAAACAAAATGAAACTCTCCCCAACCAAACATATTGGGCCTATAATACCTTACCTGATTCAGTAAATCCTCAGAAGTCTGTGCAACTACAACCATAAGCAGTTGTCTATTTTAGTGATGATGATTCGATTTCTTCACATTGTGTATCAAAAATTTAAAGATACTGAACAGGACATAGCTATAGCCAGAAATAAATTTCTGGGCATAACAACTTTGCAGGCATATACCTTCTTTCTCCCAAACACACGCTAGACCCCCGCCTATTGAACTCTTGTTTTGAATGGCTGATACTATATTCATGCAAGGTGCTCTACTATTGTCAGGCTTCATGCTGATATCAATGTAGAGTTTCCTACTGTAGCACTTGTGAATTTCAAATATACTGATTGTAATATTATTATAAAGGGACTGCATGTATCCAAGCAAAGAGAATGTATTTAGCCCAGCATTTACCATTAACACGTGTATATAAATGCACACACAGAGGGTAGAATTTTCTAGCTCTGTGCAGGCAATAGTACAGGGCTCACCCTCACCAGAATGCAGGCAGAGATCCTGCTTGGTGCATTCTCTCATGGGGCACATGCTGCCTCTGACCTTCACAAGTAAAGTGAATCCCCCTATTACCCGTATCTTCAAACACCCCCCAAACAATATGTAAGAATGTAACCATAGTAAATGGTGTTTCTGAACTCAGTTGTATCACAGCATAGAGGGAAACTGCCTAAAAACGTTCTCCTCTTCTCATGCTGCCATAGTGAATGCCTATAAACTGCAGTATGCAGGTGATTTGTTTCTGATGCCACCATACGCTCACGGGAGTCAGGCCAAGAGGCATACTTTGACTCTTCACATGCCAAGATGAAGAAAATCAATTTCAATGCCCAAGGGAAGAAATTACTGCTAGAGAAGGTCACCCAACACTACAAGGTGTTCCATTATCATGTAGTCTTGGAAAGAATCCTACAAAAATTAAGTGTGGAGTATGAGCTGGTAAGCTATAAATAACCTGGGGTAATGTAAAAGGTATATAAAGGAGCTAAATTTTAAACCAGGTAAAATTTGCTTATGCATATTTGCGCTTATAAATACGTTAGGTAAGATGCTGTTTGTGTGATGCTGAAGGACAGTGATTTTTACACCAAATTGTTGATATAGTGCAAAGAAGATTCATGTCAAGTTGGCACTGCTGACAATGGAGTGTAGGGTAATTCACTGAGGAAAATGGTCTAATAATCACTCACAATATTCCAAGAATATGCCTTTCTTCAGAAATCAGCACGTTCATTTAAAGGAAGCCTGACTTACTATGCACATAAAATTTTTAGGGGCCGAGACTGAGCCTCAGCTGAAGAACTGCACAGTCTATCCCAGACTCAATCATGTGTAAATGGCTCTGCAAGCAGAAAAGAAACTAGGCAGAGAAACAACAACATAAGAGCAGTAAAACATTGATGGTTTCATTCATGCTATATTTAACAGGCACGCACTCAAGTGAGCTAAGGAAAGCACACTCCAGCATGGACATAGTCACTACCCTCATCGGGAAGCTAAATATTCAAAATAAATACCAACATAAACATGCTAGTAGTCATCTGACTGACCTTAACTGGGATTTATAGAAGCTAATTCCTTATAAAAGTCAGGATCAAATGTGGAACAGAAAACAGCAAAGTGCGACTATAATTAGTTGGCAAACAGTTAATCCATCCATATACAATTAAACACTCAGTATTGATAAATGTCACAAAAGCATCTCATGCCTTTTTTTTTTTTTTTCTCTTTAAAGCTCCAGTTGCTGGATAAAGTAATCCTGGTGGATGGAAACAAACTAACTTACTGATTTTGATAGTCACATTTTAAAAATCAGTTACTATGAGCTCAGCTGCAGAGAAATCAAGACTCAAAATTCACCAATAGAAAATAAATTAGTTTGGAGGCCTTACTCGTGACATATGGATGCATGGTAAAACTGAATATGCTAAATTAAGATTAGAATTGTAAGTAAACCAAACAAAAAATAACAATTATTCTGTGCAGCACGAAGACAAAATAAGTACAATGAAAAGATAAAGAAAAAAATTCTTTGAAGCAAATGTTAAATAAAAGTGAAATAAACAAAACAAGTATCTGCTTTAGTAACATCATTCTTGCGGAAATACTCACATGATGTCTGTAACACAGCTCTTTTTAAGAAGATTTCTTATTAGTACTTTCTCACTTTTCCTGACATCCCAGGCTGAAGCGCGCTTTCTCCATCTTAGGAGCAGGGAACAATACATTGGGGAATATTGGAATAAGCCTGGGAAGCAGCTGGAGAAACACAGGGAAGTCCGCTGGAGATAAAGCTACACTAGGAGATTGAACTGTCTTATTAGTAGGCAAAATGCACCTTTGATTAAAACTTCTACTTAGTATTTCACTGTTTTTGTGCAATTTAATTATAGCAACACTCTCTGCATGATAAAGACTTTGTGAACGCTAATAAAGGACAAACTCTGCTGCACAAAACCTTAGAGTGTGAAGACTGACAAGTTGACAGAGTCAAGTAGCCCTGAAGCTTGTATGTTGTAGTTGGAAAGAATCACAGCTTATAATTAAGTCCAAACAAACCCCTCCCTTCACAACACCTAATAACATTTAATCATTGTTCAAAGAGATGCTGAAACAAAGTCAAAAGGCAAGCCATTGATGTCAGCAATATTTTAAACAAAACACAAATGAGAAAGGAACCTATAAAATTAACCCAAAAGCCAGTAAACTCTGTTTCAGAGAAGCTTACAATCATGTTTAAGTCTTTCAGAACAGAATTTTGGTCCAGATTTCCAAGTCTCGGTATGACTTCTAAGGTAGCAACTGCACTGCATATGTGAAGTTTTTATGTAGGTGTGTTTGTATCCTCGTGCAAACACAAATACAGCTTTTGCTTCCATACCTGATACGAAGTAGCAAATATTGAAATTCTGTCTCCTACCAATGTAATTGATATTTGAAAAGGTTTGAAAACAAATAAGTCTACCCCGAGTCCAAGATAAAATATAGAATTTATATAAACTATTTGATATTCAGCATTAAAAATCATACATTTATTTGAACTACATATGTCTCATTTTTCTCTAATAGATACTTATGTACTAAGGAAGAGGGATTTTAATTACATTACTTTGACATTGTGTTATACAAAATGTAATGCCAAGTTCGAGATTGTGACATAAAATTGGTGACACCATAGCCTGTGGATTCTGTATTTTACTTCTCCTATTTAATGTTTTAGTCACTGAACATGTATAGTATGTCTCCTCTTGGGAAATTAACTGTTTTTTCCATAGTTGCTACCACTAAATGGGGTGCACAAGCCACATTAGAGAAGAATTTGTGCATTATGCAACCAACACACTGCAGCTTTACACTTTTTTCCATCATACATCACATTAAACCAGTGTCCCTGTAGTTCACTGAGTACCAAAGTACAACAGGAAAACACAATACCTGACACTAACCAAAGTTTTGCCAATAGCTGTTTGTAACCAACTACGGTTTTTGTATTCCATTCCAGATTAAAATGTAAGTGAATCTAAGTGCTCACCTTGCCTGTGCGTTATATCCTTCAACCAGCACAGTAGTGTTATCTACACCAGACGTTAAGAGCAAAAAGCCAAGGGTTCAAGATTGTGTTCAAAGACATCTGATATTTTTGATTATGCAAAGTTTTTTTTAAGATCAACTGAACTAGACCCAAGATTGAAGTCAATGGAACAATATCCATTAAAGAAAGACATATTAACAAGGACAAAATAATTAATCTGCTACTGAGGTATGATTTTTGCTATCAAGGAATACGATTTTTTTTTATCATGTGTGTTCATGTCCATTTCAGCTTTTCCCATTTTAAATACTAAATGTGCAGCATCCATTTATTTTGAAGTAATAATAATTTATCTCCAAAAGTTCCAAAATAGTGCATTTTTTAGTTTTCTGTAAAATACAACTTCAACTGATTTATTAATCATGTTAGTTACTACATCGCTGTATTAGCTATGTATACATTAAAATTTCAAATTCAGCACTCAGAATAAAAAACAATATACAGATATCTTTTTTAAACAGCACTGAGGCTTTTGGGCATAAAAATACAAAGGAAGAAGTCATACAAACTAGGACTCGTTCCAATGTCTTTCAGACACTAGCAGGTTAAAAACAATCACCTATACTATCTCCTCACAGGTTAATTCATGCATAGAGGACAGAATAATCTATTCATTTGCTCTCATGCAGCAAATTAATAGACCAAGCAACAAGAGGCATTTGCATCTTTCTAGAATTTAACTAGCAGATTATTTGGCCCAAAGTATATATTCCTCTTGAGAAATCACTGAGATCAAAGGTACCTGATGAGAAAACCTATGTGGTCTTGCATTACCTTCCTAATATTTCCTAGTTTTTCTCTGCCTCCATGTAATAAAACACATCTTTTCTGGGTTTTCTACCAGCTAAGCTCACTTCAACCTCATCTTAGAATCCCCCGCATGAGCAAAGAAAGCTCAACTCGTGTTTATCACTGTCTTTAAACTTCCTGGTTAGTCCACATTCCAAAACCATATGAGAGGAGCTTGTAGCTTTGACTTCTACCTATCTTTCTAATGTGAGAAACCACCCCCGAACATACTTCTAGCACAGGCACACCATTCTCAAAGGATTATCTGAGCAGCCATTCCATGATGGTGCTAATCCCAACTACCCAACCCTTCAGAACACACCAAACCCAGGGCAGCAAAGGATCTTAAACATTTAAAAACATCTAATTCAATTCTAGCAATAGCAACCCAAATGTCCTGTGTGCTAGAAAAAATACGCAACTTCGGCACTGATGTGGCTCTCACCATGCCCAGGCAGTTCACAAAGCTTACACAATATTTCTGAAGCATTGCAAGCACCCTTCTAGTATCCAGGTGCTTCTTCATATGTGAGCAACTCGATACATAGGACAGGATAATCACAGAATTCCTTGCTGGTCAAGTAATAATCAGCCCACATGTTACATCCCAACTGGAACTATGCACCTCCTCACAAACAAGGCCATGCCTAGCTCCAGTTAAAAGCCTGTCAGTCTGTAACAATGGAATTATTTTACCACTTACCTAGGCACCACTCCCCTTCATGTCAGAATTGATTTTTAGATACTTGACGGATCCAACACATATCAAAAGTATAAGTGTATTTGGCCTTCTAAAGATCAGGGCACTCTAAAGAACAAAGGATTCTATAGGTAGTATTTTCTTAAATAATTTCTCATTTTTACAATGCACTTCATGTTTCCCCATAACTACCTTACCAGATGCTACAAAAACATTCAAAGAAAATTTACATTCAAAAGACATGGAATGAGGTTTAGAACAAGTTACTGAATATTTGACCACATTTACAGATATCCAGATCTTGGCTTTCAATCAATTGGCTAAAAAACTATGAGACAGTTACAAAAAAAAGTACATTCTTGTTCACAATTCAATCCCATACACTTCCTCCCAAAATTTCAGGAAGCAAACCATTGAGAACATGTATTCAGCCCACCTTAACTTTCAGTCCTCTGAGATTTCCATACGACAAACACTGCCAAAGCAAGTAACAAATCATTTGAGTAAACTTCTGAACTCTATGGATTTAACTCAAGTGAAGCAAGGCAATCACATCTTTGTGCAACCCATCATTATTTAGCACATTAAATACAATATTTGCAGATGAAAATGTAAAAATTATTTTACAACTTTTTGGGGTGATTATGCATACTTAAGTTAATTGCACACCTTGCCTGGCAGTCATTTCCAGGCTAGAGACATTTGGTGAATTTACTCCCAAAGCAATCCAACTTGTGTGTCCCATCTTTGATATTGTTTTTGTTTGCAGTACTTCTAGTACCTTGGCCTCCTGCACTCATGTAATTTCTTACCCTCTGCTCACCCTAGGCACATAAGAGCAAAAACTCTCTGTTCTATGTCAGAGGCTCCTAAAGCTGCCACTTTTTCCCCATGGCTTAGCACTAAGACTTTTGCATTTATTCGTGGTGCTCAGCTGTGACCCTAACAGACTACATCTACAGAGAGACAGTAAAGGTAAGCAAGGCACTGGCATAACAAAAGCCATAAATTTATCAGCACTGGTATGCTCTTACACCAGAACCCAGCATTCTGGCAATGTTTGCCAATGCCCTGGTAATGCTAGGGTTTTTTTCCTGTTAATCCTATACTTTGGTATCATTCACACCCTGACACATTAGCTGACACAATGCGAACTCTTGTAGTCTTCAAGTAACAAGCAGCAAAGGAAGCTCGTCTGCTGTAACACTGCAAGTAGATAAACCAGTCATCTAAAGCTTGTGTCATGTAATGCCCCTTTAACGCAGTCAAGCCAAATTCAAGTGACTTCAGATCCAAAAACCCCTCTAGAGGCTGATGACACTCCTCAGGAAGAATTCCTGGATGACAACAACAAAATTCAACTCTACAGTTATCTCTGTTAGATGAAAACAGCATGTATTTGCTTCTGTGGTCACTGAAGCTTTTCCCTGTAACTGACAAACACAAAACAAAAGCTATTATCTGAAAAACATCACTGCTACTCTCATGTATGAAAAGCAGTGCTTAAATATTATTTTTGATACAAACTATAATGCATCAATCATAAATCTTGGGATACCACCATGCCATGCTTCCCTTTAATGAAATTTTTGCACTGCATTCATTTCAGTTTTCTGAAA
Organism: Nestor notabilis; assembly: GCF_000696875.1. Taxonomy (NCBI): domain Eukaryota; kingdom Metazoa; phylum Chordata; class Aves; order Psittaciformes; family Psittacidae; genus Nestor; species Nestor notabilis. The sequence continues at coordinate 28,603 of NW_009932947.1, forward strand.
CTTAATTTATTTTTTTTAATTTAGCATCATGTCAGTTAAAAATATCAGTGATATTTTTATCAGAGTAGTAGTAACTACAAGCTTTTAATAAAAATGATGGAATTTTAAAAATTAAAATTAACACTGTCATGCACAGCATAGTAATTTTACAGAACTAGCTTACTCAATTTCAATACTATTTCAATCGACGATTTGGCTACAAAACAATCATTTGAGTTTTCTGATGTAAATCTAAGATGATGTTATATTTATGCAGATATCTTCCTGCATATCTGCAGACACCTGACCGAAGTTAGAATTAGATCCTAAAACTCCTTCTCATTACCCTGACTAATGATTTTTGCGTTTTGAGATATGCAGCCAGCAAAGCAGACCTGTGGAAAAAGGCATACTAACCTCACACTGACACTATCAAACTGAACCTGAATATCCTAAAGGGCAGCGTTTGGACCACATGTGGTCTTCCCTGTAAGAGGACAAAGCCCATCTTGTTATCCTGTAAAGTTTTGTGAGATATAAGTCAATTTTGTTTTACTTCACAGGTGTGAACAAGCTAAGGGGAGGAAATGGAGAATCAAACAGCATAGCTTTTAATTCACTAATATGCTGAAAAAGAAAGTAGAGGGAAAAGATGGAAAAGTTGTAGTAGGGGAGATGGAGGGATGATATATTCGATAAAGTACAAACTAAACATGTATCACAGTGAATGCAGAGAACTATGTCTAGAGAAATTTCAGCTTAGGTCATGGCCAGGTACATCCTGGGGAGCATAGCCCAAACTGTGTGCGAAGTTACTATCCAGAAAAATGAAGTTAGACTACATGTGTACTTTTTATCTACTTAAGCCTTGCTATGCTGTCAGACTGTTCATTTTCTAAGCAATAATTAATCATAGCTTAGATGTACTTGGTTCCACTGAGGCAGTACAGCTCTATACTCAGAGCTGTATTTAGAGCACTAATACTAATGATATTAAAAAGTAAGTTTTGTCTTTAATCATAATTAGCAGAGGTTGTGCCTTATGTCACTAGGTACTGCTTCAAATCAGCTGCACAGCTAGGGAACGTAACAAAAGTCCTGACTTACAATAGCTACTAAAACAGTATTCCCAGGCAGAGTTTAGAGGACAGCTCAGACTGCAGTGAATATATAGTTTTGGACATCTATATGCAAACACTGTGAAATGCATCACTAGAACAATTTCCATCCATGCCTGTAAAAGCAGGCCACACATTCCTCTTTTCATTTCAAAGTTAGAACAGTACTGATTTCAACACCACCAACACCCGAATATATTCATGTGTACAAGATATTTCATCTCAAATTTTACTTCAGTTTGGTCTATGCACATTTTAAATAAATTAAGATGAAATAAATCCATTTTATTGTATTACTTTGTGCCACCTCTATGAAATAACGCTCATCTTTGTATTTTGTAAGGGATGTTGACATGCCTGAAAATGGTGCATGAAGTATAATCTTTGAGGATTGCACTGCTAGGAAAATAAATCTAAGCCTATGTTTCAAGCTCAGAATAGCACCACTTTTGATTGAAATGCTTCTGAAACATCCATTCCAATACTGCTATGCTGTAAAATTCATATATTTGATCACTAGTGTAGCTGTAACAAAACTAGTGACTAGTAGCTTTGTTTTCTAAACATCTGTTCATCTCTTGCAAGCATAAAACATTCTCATGAAATAAATTACATGCAATCCTTCAGTTTCAGAAAGGAGAACTGCGAACATGCAGTAGGAAAAATCAGGTTACAAAGAAGGGCTGGTTACACAGATCACAAAATCAAATTGAAGCTTAATGTTTATCAATAGCAAAAACTTTTCTTGTGGAGGAATTTCATTCATCATAGGTCTTAGTCAAGTTTAAGGTATAGTATCCTTAACAAAATAGTGGTATTTCTCCTCTTGTTTCTTGCCTGCATTCCAAGACCCAGAAAAACTCACAAGCTGAGTCCTAACAGGACAATGGAAAATTAATTATCCTAAACCAATAAAACTGCTTCTTGCAATATCAAAGCCAAATGTTTAATGAAAAAAGTAAACTTGATCAGTTGACAATGCCAACATTAAAGTCTCATTACCTAAAACCAAAGTTAACTAATATCCTCTTTATCTTTTTATGACCACAACAAAGCTTTGTACAAATCCTCAAAATTTGTGGCAGAACAAGAAAGATCTGTTATGATGAAGAAATTAACATATTTTTGAATATGAATTTATAATAGTTCTCAGCTTCAATCTTAACATGACACTGGTAACTCCAGAAATCATAGAGCAAAGAGAGTTAATAATAACACTTAGTGAAAAGGACAAGAGTATATTTAACTGTCAACTTCCCAATTACTCCAGATCTACTATATTTTGCACCGTAGGAAGAAAGTTACATTTATTTGTATCAAATTTTATTAAATCTTTGTTCAGCATGCAGGTATACCAGATCACAAGGGAAATGGCTGAGTCACCAAGAGCACAAGAGTCTCAATTATAAAGACTACCACTTCAAATACAGTGGTCAATGGCATTTTTCTCTGCTTAATATAAAAACATAAAGCTCATTCAGGTGTATTTAGCCAATGCTTCTATGGTTTTCGAATGGGGTTAAGCGAGAGATACAGGGCAACACCCAACTGCTCAAGTGTAAATTACAGTTCAAGTCAAGTTGGCATTATATTTCATCCTTACCCAAGCCAGGAAAACAACAGTTTTACCATAAACTTCAATAAGGCCGTAACTTCAACTCGATTAAGCATACAGAGAACCATCAGATATCTACAATAAGGAAAGATTTTTTTCAGTAGCACCTAGTTAGCTAAGAATTTTGATAGGTACATGTTGATAGTCCATAGTACTTATAAGTGTCTAAACTTAATTTTCATCTCATGTTTCAAGATAACAGTTTAAACAGCCAGTAGAACTTTGCAAACCAGTTCAATATTCCTCAAAATTTCACCATGAACTCTGCTTATTATATATAATGTGCATTGGTAACAAAATGTATCATCTACAATGATTTTATTTACTTCTTTACACTTATATAGCAAATTTGAACTCTTTTATTACACTGCAGCCTTGCAAAGTATATTATCATATTTCATTATCTAGCACATAGGCAAATGTGTCATATGAACAATGCTCTATTATTGTAATGAATTCTGAACATCTAGTATAAAATTGCCAACATTATAAAATAATGTAAAAATAACTGCATAGTCAAATGTCTACCACTAAGGAATGGAGTTTAACACTCACATTTTCATTCTAAAGTTTGTCAACGAGAATTTAATATGTTTCAATGACAAAGTGTACTTCCATTATCTCATTAGACTTTATTACACAGATAGTCAAAAAAATGGGGGAGTAGCAATCCAGTGATGTAGATATGGTCCAATGAACTTTCATATTTGAACAATGGATCCCAATAGTTATGATTTTGAAAGCTACAGAATGACTATGGTTTACAGTTATGACTGTTGACTCTCCTCAATATTTCTTCTCATTTACTTCAGCAAGAACCAGACTAGATCTTTTCATTTTGTTTCCTCCCACCACCTACAGTCATCACCATTTACAACACCAAAAGCATTTTTCATAAACTCTCTATTTATAGTATTCAAAAGCAGTAATCAATTATCATGGTCCTTGTATTTACTTGCAAAAAATAGATAAATGAAGAAATAAACCTGTAGAAAGTAGATTATGTACTCCTAAAAATCAAGTGTGCTCAGCCTTTATTAGTTTGAGTGACATTTTGTATGTAGGCCACAGTTTCACAGTTAAGAGTCATGTGTAACATAAGAAAAGGAAAAGTATGATGTGAACAGAACTAATGGGAGAAAGATACAATTATTTAAGTGAGATGGAGAAAACTATTCACCAGAAATATCTGTACTGAATGAATTGTGGAATAATATTTCAAATCTACATTTTATGGGGGGGGGAGAAAGTATTTATGCTGGGATAATGAATTTCTTGAGAGAGACTATTTTATTAATAATGGATGTTCAGATGGAATCAGATACAGTAGGTGGAAATAACACAGAATCATGTCTTGTCAAATGTGTGATTAATTTTGCACTACAAGTATTGATTTGACAGAACACCTTTTTTTTTTTTTTACCTGTTCATAGCCATTTAAGCGTAATGGACTTCTTTATTATCCAAATGTTATTCCTTTGTTTAAGCTTTTCATTTGAAAGCACTTTGATGCATTTATAACTAGTTACCAATTCTCTGGATCTTTATATGTGCATTATGTTCTAAGTTTACTCCTCCTCTTTTCAAGTCTATTAGCGTCAATTAGGCTTGCAAAGACATGCAAGTCTGACAGGCAAACTTTGATAAAATGCTTGGGCTGATCAACCAAACAAAGACAATGCTATAGCATTTGTTTCCAATAAATGATTGCATTTAATAAACATCTCCTTGAATTTTACTTTTTTTTTACCCTATTAGTGCATATAATCACTTTTATTAATGCCATAAAACTACTATCCATTGTGACGTACACATCACTTAAATATCATTAATAGTTTGCATGCACTGGTGAGTTAAAGAAATGGTTGGACTTAGGGATAAACTGTACCTTTTAGAGCACATATAATCAAGTAAAATTTCACTACACAGCAAAACAGCACAAAATTGTTACTGCATAAGCACCCATTTTAGGCAGTAGAAAATGGTTTGGGAGACTTTTGTGCTCAGGCTATGCCCTGCAGTCACCTCTTAGCTCCCACTGTTGTTCCCAAATTAAAAGCAAAAAATTATGAGACAATTTCTCCTATTTTTGCTATGGTTATGTGGTATCTTACCTCACAAATAAACCCATTACCTTCTTCAGTAGGACCATGATGGAACATACCTGTTTCTTATTTTGGTTCTCCCTATTCACAGTTGTCAGCCCTCAGATGAACAATATCCTTTCACTTTTCAGAAAAAAAAAACCAACAAACAAACAAACATAAAATGAAGAACAAATATTTGTAAACGTGTCAGAACCTGATCCTGAATTTATGAAGCACTCTGGGTAATCGGTTATTAGGTAAGTAACTAGTGACTGCAGATGCTATGCATGTGAAAACACAGCAAAGTAGATAGGAATTCCAGCTGTAAAACATTGCCTTTGAGAGATATGTACGCACATGCACTCCAAAATAAGATGTATTTCTGAAGAGGAAATTAATAATCCTTTATGTGAAAAAATGTAAAGTTAGTTGTTTTGAAACAACAAAAGTAGTAACTGAATCTAAAGATTTTGCAGGGTATTTTAAAATACCTGTTTTCCTTCCACTTCTATAACAATAGAAAAAGCAAAATTCAGATGCACCACTGTAAGCATTTAGCATTCCTACAGCTACTAATTTAAAATGTCCCAACAGCATTACTTGCAGTAATTTGTTGGTTTGGTATACTCACTGGTCTTTCAAAAATAGCATTTTGTATCTCAGTGTAATTTCCTGATATAACTGGACAAAAACATCCCCTTGTACAACTGCAATTATTTGAAATAAATAAGAGATAAGAAATTTTTAATATTCGATGGGCAGGTTTTGGCAGTGTGCTAGTCATAGGGTGACATTTCGTGCAAATACCTTTATTTTGCAGCGTTTTAATTTTCTAAGCTGGAATATATCTTCTGGTCAATTCTTCATAAATAAAACTGAGAGATACAAGCAGAAGAAAGAAGGTAAGTGGGAAGTCTTAAATATCAAATACTACAACAAAGCATTTTTCCAGTTCCACAAAGAAGATATTTTTGGCAACAGTCAAGTCAGTGAAAACACTGCCCTAAACTGGAGTTTTAGATGCATTAGGGTAGAGGATTATAAAAACTATATATAGCACATCCAGATATTATTTATTGATATTAACAAAGAAGGATTTCTAAGACTTGTTTGAGGTGACAAACAATCGACTGATTTGATCCCTACCACAAATTAGACTATAGTTATTCTTTTCAATTCTTCATTCAAATTTTAGCCTTACTTAAGCTTTACATTAAAATGTTAGTGGCACTGTGTTTACATTAATAGGCTACCATATTATTTTTCATAAACTGAAATTTATCCTGTAACTGTAGAATTGTAAAACAGTTAAATAGAGAGTGAGATTACACAGAGAGAGCAGACTTTACCACTATATTAAAATTGTGATTGTTCACATAAAGACTCAACCAGGTCACATATTAATAATTATCACTGACAATCTTTAACATCAGACTAAACCCACAAGTGAAGCAATATTACATCTCTCTCTCTCATTTATCTTTACTGCTTATGGCCCCTCTGTGGTCAGCATGTTGTGAGCTTCGTGGACATTTAATTATGAACACATCATAAATGTGGCTGACAAGGCAGAAGCTGGGTTCAGATGCTCTTGGGATGAAGGAAACATCATTGAAACCACTTAGACTTGCAGTACTTTCATTCTGTTACAATAAACAGTGTTCTGAGTTACCATATACATGCTGAATATAAAACTCCCTCCCTTCCTCATTACAGATTTTCATTTCATCAAATGTTACTGTATGTCTTGGTGAAAATATGAGAACACATTGTTCATGACCCTTTAAAAATAAACTATTTACCTTTCACTACTCAAATTAGAATGGTATAATATTAGTGTAATAAGAACCAAATGCCGAATTTTTCGTACCAGTGTCTCATAGACTAGGAAAAGAAACAGAAATGCAACACCTGGAAAATAACAGCAATATGAAGTACTTTGGATGTGCCAGGTAACAGCTCAGATGCCTCAGAGAGCTCAGGCAAGAGAAAGCAAGCACCCAATGGCACGTGTAATTTCTGCTTTGAGTACCAAAATGTATTACTCCTGCCTATTGGTAAGAGAGAGACTAGTAATTGTGGTACATTACTACTGATCTTAGTGAAAAACAAAAAAACAACAAATAACAACAAATCCCACATCACGCCATCCTCCAAGGAAGTTACCAAGACCAAACAGCTCCCAGATACCATACATTTTGAAATTAAATTCTGCCATCAGAAACATTTTGTCTTGAAAACACACATAGTAAGCAAGACCAAGGTATACGGAATTTGTATAAACAGAAAGGAAATTTTGGGTGAGCCAGTACTGTACTGCCACACTGGCATAGGGCAAGTTCAAGATTAGAATCAGGACAACGTTCTCACAAAAAGGAAGTTAGTTACGATACATTCTGACTCAAATTAGTTTCATATCCTCACAAAAGCTGCTTTCTACCACCCTTTCCACACCAGCTTTGGTTCTGGATTTTGTCTTTCATGCCAAATAAAATCCCTGTAATAAATAATAAAGAGCATCTCGATTCTACTGAGATTCTTGAAACATCATTGTTACAAAACGCTTTGAATCCTTATCATTTACAAGCTTTACTAACAAGAACACTATTTTAATAAAGCAGCCTATATAGTCCACAAAGCTGTCAAAAACAGTACTAAGATGTTACCTATAAGGTGAGTTTTTTCAGTGAAATAATATTCATAATGCTAAGAATTAATGTTTGAACAAAGAGTAAATCTTGCAAGCTACCCTGATGCTTAAACACCCAGGTAAGAATAAATGTGCATGCAAAGAACTAACCAGTGTCATGTTTCAAAGCAACTGTCCTCTGTAGTGCTGAGGTACATATTTCTATACCTCCCCAACAGACTAGAAATAGAAAAGACAAAGCATATAATAAAGCCAAGCACAATGAAAGAGCTCTGAAGAGAGAGCTGAAAAGTAGCTATCATGTTGGCAGATAAATTCTACACACAATTATTCATTCCTAGCCTCTTGACATGTAGATTAATGAGTTTGATAACCCAGGCTTCTAAGAAGTAGATTCAACTCTGTTTCACTAGCTTTCTTCTTCTCTTCTAACTACAAACAACACTTTGGTCTATTGGGGGGGAGGGGGGGAACCACACAAAAAAAACCCAAATGAACAAACAAACAAACAAAAAAAACCCAACAAATCGATACATTTGCACTGGTCATCAGCATTTTTGCAATTGAAGTCCTATGTCAAAAATATGATCTGCTGCGGGACATGGCTCTTTACTAGCCCCGTCAAGAATTCACAGGGGCTCATGTGATCACTGGAGGGAGGAGTTTTTGCTTCAGCAGCCTATGCTTCCATGTCAAGTTCAAAGTCATATAGTAGCCAAGGGGAGGGGGGCAGAAACCCCACACCACAACAGCTATTCTTGTAGTTATAATGACCCTATACTCACTGCAATGTGTTCTGTACATAAAATTTTCTATTTCTTCCCTGAGGCCAAATGACCTTTTGTCGACACTTTGGTTAATGTTCACTGATCAAAGTGGATTCTAAAGCAAGTGCTGTATCAGATTCCAGCTGTGATGACTTGCACAAGAGGTTGTGTCTGCCTTAAACTAGTACCCATAGTGATGCACACTCGGGGTGGGGGGAGAGAGAGGGAGAGGGAAGGAAGAAAAAATATGGTTAATGATTTACAGATTTATTCTTTGGTGAGGCAAGTCTTGCAGAGTGGAAATGTTTCATTCTTGATTGGTGAGCAGCTTTGAGTCCTTTTTTTAATCTCAAACGTTATGAGTTCAAATACTCTCGAGTAACGAGGGTCATATGCAGCTGCTTAGGATTTATCAGGAGGTTTCAAGGGATGGGGACTAGGAGGGGAAAGTTAGGGGGGTGTTTGCTTGAGGTTACCCCCTTTTCCTGGTAGTCTTTGGCTGTTAACAATACAAAAAAACAGAGAAGTCCCGTGCTGCAAAATTATTAAGATGTTACTTAGATAATCACAATTTCAGAACCCTGTCTAGTGTAATTATAACATTTTTCCTGGTATACGAAACTGGAAAAGAAATCAAGATTACAGCGGCACTCAATGCATGCTAACAGGCTCATCCAGAGGGAAGGAGAAAGTTACAACAATCCCAAAACTAAAGACAAGCTATATCAGACTAGTAATGCCAAAATAGCCATGGCGTTCCATAGCATTCATGGCAGCTTACTTGCTCAGGCAAGGAGCACTGTCTTTCACAGCCTGCAACAGATTTTCCTACTGCAAACACCGTAACAGATCTTCGTTTCTTTAGTTTTCTCTTTGCATGGCTCTCTAAGGGTGTGAGCAAACAATCAATGTGTTTGAGTCATTTTGTGCCAACCATTACACAACATTATTTTACTTACACCTGACAGTAGGTCAGATTATTGGATTTTCGTTGTTATTATTTCTGCCTTATTTTTTATTTTTTTTATTCACAGAAAGAACTAAGTTGCAGTTGCAAAATTTAGGTTTAAGGTGACTTTTTTTTTTAATATTGTTTAAACCTGATAACTTAAATTCAATGTATTTGCCCTGGATTTTTTTGGTTGGTTGGTTTGGCTGTGATTTTGGTGTGTTTTGGTTTGGGTTTGAGGTGGGGGTTTTTTTAGGTACTTTACTGAGGAATGCAGTACCTGGCACTCACAGGGGTGAAAGACATGCTCCAGTAGCGTCTTGCGTTTTTATCTACAAGCTTTATGATCCTGTAGCACAAGGCACACCCCCTCACACATCCCAACTGTAAATCTGCTGCATGAAAGGTTATTTAGAGATACAAATTACTGTTATGCACAATCTCCTTTGTAATCAAATATATCTTCAGTTTAGTGTTCACTTTAGAAAGGTCTCATTCCTTTGATACTCTTAAAGCCAACCTACTGAAACAAGTTCTGGAAAGAAAGTGCTATTCTTCAAAGTAAATCATAAGGAGGGAAGTTTTTTCCTGAAAGATCTTAGAAATAGCTCATGCTGCTGCTTCCAACTATTAATTCTCGGAAATACTCACATGAAGTGAACTCTATATGTACTTAATATATTGAGCAGTTGTCATGCAGACCTATCCTTCCCATTACAACAACTAAGAATCCACATGCATCCAGAGAATCTAATCTCCAAGCATCTAATCTTCAAGGACACACTATTCTGTAGGTTGAAGAACCAAGAAGGACAAAATAGGAGGGTATTTATTATGATGATTTTTCACAGAAATCAGTTTTTTCTGCACCTCCCTGAATCTAAGCAGTTTAGATTTAATCCAATAATTTAAGTTATGAATTCTGGAGGAGAGCAGGGGTTTTATATGCAAGTTAGGTTTTGTAAAGATCTGCACAGTTCCCTATCTGCCACTCCTGACATCTCTTTTGAGCCACACGATAGGTCTTATGAATCCATATTCCACCATCACGTTGGCACCTTCTCCTCAGATAGTGGCACCAAGCTTCTCCAGCAGTCTGCTACCAATGTTGATAGACAGCACACAGAGGTACAGCCACCATGCTATAAACCAGTTATTCAATAGTGTAAGGTAAGTATCTCGAACTACTACAGCCATAGGTATTCCAGTCAAAGGAAGATACAAAAAACAGCAGCTTTAATATTACTGGAATGTCAACAGCACTGAAAATCCCAAAATAAACACAAACAGCCTGCGCAAAATGGTCACTCACACTGCATTTATGTCTACAGTCTTCAGACAGAAGATCAAGTATACACAGTCTACAAGATAAATCTTACTTTAGTAACCTAAAAGTCATTAGGAATCATTAAGGATTTCAGTGGAGATTACAGAGGAAACAACGGCATTAGTGAAGATATACACAAGGTTGTTAACTGGGTATTACATTACAACAGCTTCATGGTTTTGTTGGGATTAAGTGCTCAGTGCCAATAAAAGGTACACAGAAAATTCTCATTTTATCAGAATGGTGCTGGGCGTGACAGGTCCCATATTGATGGGCATAAAAGATGCTCAATGACTGCAGAAGCAAAGGAATCTTCTAAATTATCCAGACCCAAATGCAAGCTAGCTCAATAATCACTAGTAATTCATAAATCAGTGGTCAGGTTATTATATGCATATCTTTTAATCCAGTCAAAGAAAAGAGAGTATATTAGTCTCACCTTAAGAGCTTAGCTCTTTGTGTATAGAGTAAAGACTTGTGCTTGTATTTCAAAAACATCTGGGGCTCAAGACCTGGTAAATCCTCTTTGTGCAGTAGCTGTTACATTGATAAACACTGGGAACTGAACAACAGAAATTATTTTTGCAGCCAAATTGATATGCAGGTGCACATCTGAGCACATTTATCTCTAATTATCTGTTCTTGGGCACAAAACAAGCAGTTAGAGCAGAAATCATGCAGGTATTTATTTTATTTTATTCTTGCTCTGAAATTTGTTTAATGTGTGCAAAAATGAAGATTGAGTTGCCAGAGAAAGAACTGAGTCTCAAGACCACTACAATTATGCCCCAAAGTGACTTGCCCATGAGAATTTTAAAACTTACATTTTCAGAAAGGCAAGAAAGGAACAGAAGTGCCTCTTACAGGACTACTAGAAGCACTGAGATTGGCTGCCAAAGAGCATCAAAATAAAGTACTTCACCAGAGCCACTCAACTTTTTTGGCAGACTTGCATATTTTCTACACCCCTTCTGGGGATAAAATGTAGTATTCTAGATATGTGTACATGGTAACAGATGGTTAATGCCAATTGTTTTAGTGGCAAATATTGCATAAACTTTTACATATTCTGTAAAAGTCTGTATTCTGAAGCTGCAAGTTAGAACTCCTGGAAAGAGAAATTTATAGAATCAACCCTCTAAGGGAGATAATGTAAGCTGGTCGCAGTTTAGGAAGTGCATCTCTCAGATGACATATTACAGATGTTGGGGTTTTTTTCTAAGAAAGATTTGTTCTACAGCTTTCGCTAAAAAATTTCACCTTTTGGCACCTTGCAGTACATTGAGCACCAGGGACTGCCAGTGTAGGGATCTTTCTGCTATCTTAGTTTCAGTGGTGTGCATGTTACATCTAAATTACTTATTGCCACAGAGCAGAGATCCGCAAGTTAGCTTTAACAAAGCGCACAGCGTATATTAGCTGCTACAGAGCTCTGTGGTACCTCAGCTAGATTTATTTTGGAAGCTGAAAAGAAATCTCTGTATTGCTCTGACAAATGCAGCATAGACATATACCAGTATAGCAGGCCAGAAGCAGAACCAAAATCCTGACTCCATAACATATTCCAACATACTAATCACTGTAACATCCTGCCTCTTAGTAAGATGTTTGGATGAAAGATACTATAGCAATGTAAAACTTCTGCTTTCTTATTTAAAAAGAATAAAGCTTACACAGACACAAAGAAATGCTGCTTCTTGCAGCAGCCTTTCACCAAGCAAACAAGGTTTTTTGCGAGGGAACCCAACCACTGAGCAACAGATTGAATGCCTGAATACTTTTATAATAAGATGGATTCAAGCAACACATTCATGTACAGCAACAGAGATCCAAGGAATCTGGTCATTTAACAGCCACACGACAGATGAGGTTATTGTAAGTTAATGTAAAAGTCTAACCAATTTTAAATAAAAGATACGTCCACACTTCAACGAGCAGCCTACCCAGTTTCAATGAAATGTTCTAAGTACAGGTTTGAAAAACTGCATCAATACAGAAGAAATAACATATTTTACTTAAAGCACCAAGCCTGATGATTCAGGAGCAAATGCTACCTCTCCCCCATCGCCAGTCCTCCACTCACACACACACCAGATTCACAGGATTAATATGAGACTGGCTTGAGGGTTTTAGCAGTAACTGCTGCAAAACAAGTTCTGATTGGTTGATTCAGAAATTGGGATTCTGGGCAGTGTTTTATAAAGGGATAATGTATCTTTAAGCCTAGGTGCCCTTCAGGGAAATGTATTGGATAAATGTCTTCTGAAAAGCCTGTAAATATTCCATCGCCTCACTGTCATTACTACCATGAAATGATAATGAAGCATGAAAGAAATATAATTCCATATTCAGATGACAGCATTAGCCTTCATAAGCAAACTGAAATATTTATTAGTAAAATGTTCAGTATCTACGCCTGTAATCTAAAAAAAGGACAAAAATGTTTTATAATAAAAAAGAGATTGAATGCAGAGGTAAAATCTGGTTGGCTGATTTTATTGCTTATTATTAAATCCAGGCAAAACAATTATTTTTTTCTTTTCATTAGTAAGGCACCCAAATTAAAACTATGCCCTCAGGCTGTGAGGTTTACAGTAGTGATTAAAAACAAGAAATTGTGATGCATGGGGTTTTTGACAATGGCATAATCAAATTCATTCATATTGTTCAATCTTTCACTGACAAATATTTTTACAGTGAAATATACCAAACAAAGAAGCACATACAAGTACTATCAATACACAGAAATTAGGAAGACTTGTTATTATTGCAGTAGAGAACAGATACAATGTTTCTATAATCTTGAATACAAACATTATAGTGTAGTTAATTAGGGTAATTATTGCCTAAATTGTGCTTAATTGTTTTATACTGAAAAGACTTTCTGAAAGAAGCCTTTTGGATTTCTACAAGGCGCAGAAGTGAGTATTGTGCAGTCTAAGTATTTAGACGTGATTTCACAAGTTCGATTGTATTTCCTGTAAGTCAGAAAATACATCCTTAAGCAGGCTGGGACAGAGATAAACAGAAGCCACATGCCTTGACCTCTGATTCACCTTAATGAAAAAGAGGCGTAAAATAGTCATTTAGTACACTAGCATCAGAGACCATTCACACACTCCAAGCACATTCTTTAAGGGGGGAAAAAAAAAAAAGTCTTTGAAGTGTATGAAAAATTAGAAATTCAAGTGACCACGATCAATTCTGAAACACTGCACAAAATTAATTACAGTTTTGCATCAGAAGCAAGAATGTAGATTTCAGACAGTCTATGTCATTTATCTCGTGCTGTACAATATACAAGACGATTAAAAAGCCAAATCTGTTCCCACCCCCCAAGTCTAAGGCCTATCAGAGGCTGTGAAGTACAAATGATTAACTCCAAATTATTCAAGGGATTGTACAGAAGCTTCAACTTGAATGAAATTTGCGGCAAGTCACAGGAGCTATGGAGGGACAGATTTGCTGCTCTTTATCAAAATCTAGTCTGACTATCGCTGACAGAATCCAGATAAATTGCATAGTAATCTGGCAGTGGCTGTGGAAAGCTTGCTCTGCAAAATCCAAATCTCTAATTTCTATCTGTTTTTAATTGCTTGACTTAAATTTGCATTTTTATACAATTGGCTTAAAGGATTTATTCAGTTCTTTAGGCTACTCTAATAAAATTGGGTCCCATTTTGCATGGTATGTCAGAAACCTACTTACATTAAATAAGCATGCTGTATTACAAAAATATTTACTGTAGCAGAAAAAGATTCCTTTTTATGTCATGTTCAGAATTAGCTAAAGAATACATGTGTCAGGAAGCTCATTTTAAACTCCCCTATGAAAACATACCTCAGAACAAACAGGATGGCATAACAAAGAAAAGTGGGGAAAAAAGCATTCACTCAACCCTGGATAAAATGGGGGGTGGGGTGTGCAGTGTGTGGGGTGTGTGGAATATACATATGTGGACCAAGAATAGGTACACATTTAACACAAATCAAAAGCCACCAAAAATACAACATGCTGTTAACCAAGCATCTTGAACACAGCCACCCATGCAGCTCTCCAGAACCTGAAAGCTGGGCATTAAAGCAAGAACTTCCATTCTTGTAATTACCATGCTCCCATGTCATTAACAAGAGTGCTGGCATCAACTGACTATTATCCTTATTAACAAGTTACTGTCACCCTCCTACATTATAGCTTACCTTACCCCAATCATAAATATTACAGAATGCCACCATCTGAGCAGCACAGCTGGCTAATATCCTCCAGCCACTGCGCAAGTGAGTATCAGAAACCAAGTTCAAGTCTTACAATTGTCTGGAAACCAGCATTTCAGTAGGATAACTAAAGCGAAACTACTTCTTTTAAATATTATACTCCTAATAACTTATTCAGCTGCATTTATCCATTCTGGAACTGACTAATGCAATAGATGAGAAGACCTATTCCAAACACACATTTTAACTTTCTACTGAAGCTTTGCAAAAAGCGTATCTTTATTTACAAGACGTGATCGTCAAAGGATATACAAAGGCTATGAGCACCTTTGGCTTAATTTGAGTATCCTTAATAAAAATAACCTACAGTTTCCTTTTCCTTCTATGTGAGTGTGAACAAAACAGCACCAAATAGTTCCTGCATCACAACAAAAAACATGATCCAACCCCAACCATAAAAAAGATTTGACCCTACATGCTATTCACAGTGCTTAATATCAACATAAATTAGAACTTGTGAAGTTCTGAATTTATAAGTTTATAAACAAAGTTATAACTTAGTTACGTTCCACCCTGGAGGGTAGCTGCTCCATTACCCTTCTAGTGGATAACATGTCCAGTATCCATACTTATAAAGAAAATCCAGAAAAGAAATCAAGGCAGTAAACCGGGAAGAAAAGTCACCTACTAGATAACAGATGAAATTCCTGAAGTAACTAGCTACAGAACGTGGCAATTCTAACTCTGTCTATTGTCTAGATAAATCTATAAAGATATATGAGGAGAGCTAGTTATTCAAACAGTACTTCCCCCTCTTCAAATCAGTGCTGTTCCTCTAGGATGTATAGGCAAAAGGAGTTCCAGCAGCAAGAAACCAAACCCTCTTCACTGAAGAACCATTCTGCATAGATCACCAGAAAAAGGGACAGAAAGAAGGTGTTTCAAGGTTCAGTGGTCACAGCAGACCTCAAGTGAGAAATCAGAGAAACCCATCCGTAACCGTTTTAATGAAACAACCCCATGCAATACAAAGATAATCAATAGTTCTACTGCAAAATCCAGAGGAACTTTATTTTGTTGCTCTTGCTAATGTCCTCTGCAAAACCGCATAGGGAGAAAAATGTAGTTTCTTCCTAGAAAGTCAAACAACAATGCTAGGAGCCACTGCTTAAATGGTAAATTTAGGAGAGAATGACAGAACTCAATGTCAAATTGACATGGAATCAAAAGTCAATGTAACACAATGTACAGCCATTTCTTGTAGCCAGCAGAATAGAAAATAACTGCTCATAACCTGTTCAAATCCAGCTGTGTCACACCTTTATTTTATTAGAAACCTTTACGCTCACTCTCATGAATTACTGTTACTAAGCTAACCTTTCCTCAACATGAGATATTCTATACTTGAGATGAGACAAACACATCTTAATGTATTATAGAAGAAAAACAAAGGCTGACAGACTTTCTGTAACTCCAAACTGCTTATACTATATGTTTGCATCAAATACTCAAGGACAAAGCAATCCATTGTTCTGTATTTCCTCTAGCATCAGAAATAACACAATACATGCAGCCAAGCATGTTTGAATTTTTTAAAACACGTGTACAATTACCAAAACTCAGAATGCACCTTATATACTATTCAAGCTTCATCATGTCTCCTGATAATTTTGCTATTACTTTTTTGGTACTCTTTCC
>NW_009932947.1:45037-57682 GCF_000696875.1 Nestor notabilis
ATTACAATGTTTTTATAAGGTAATTTATATAAATCTTCTGTAAGATTACAGATAAAAAGTCCATTTAACTCTTGAGTGCATCTTATACGAGTTCCACAATGATAGATAATTTTCTAGCAACAAATTTCATATTCACCTTTGGATGTTAGAATGAAGGAAGACCTCCAAGGTTTTTGCAAGAGTCTTCATAAAAAATACATTTGTATTTATCCTTCTTTCAGAGGTTTTGAATTTTACGTTTCTCTAAGAATTAATATCTGATTTCATTTCCAGCTGAACGTAGTTATTCTAAAGTATCCCTTCCTTTTCATATTTCTCATCTTTGATTCCTTTGAATGGCTATACTGTCAAATATTAGAAGCAAAGAGATCTGTTTGGTGAAGCAGAATTCCCTAAAGCTGATTCCTGCCATCGTGAGTCAGTGTCCACTGTACTCCATACATTTTTGCCAGCTAAACAATGCTGCGATAATCTGTGTCAGTTTTATAGGATTTAATTCAACTGCAATGTCAAACCAGCATTCATATCTCACAGTGGGTTCATTTTAAAATAAACAAATAAATACTTCCCCCCTTCAGCCATTCTTTGGCTGCTTCTCTCCACTGAATACATTTCACAAATGGTGTGTACCAACAGTCTTCCAAGCAGATTGCTCTAAAGGATCAACTGATGTTGCATTACATCTTTATATTCAGCAAAAATTGATCTAGCAAGAATTGAGCTGTTGTAGGCCCAAACTTGCAAAAAAATACATGCCTTCCATCCACAGGGTTCCACCTCTACAGCAGCCCTGTGCTTTGTCCCCTCCTGACACATTAAAGCATGTGAAGCTACAAAGCAGGAAACATGGATAAAGCAGCCTATATTTGGATCGCATCTCACAGTAGCCCCACTCCTTTCTTTGGCATTATTCATATGGAAAGTGACTCATTTGTATAATTAAAATATATGCATTTCTTATTTAAAAAAAAAAAAAAAAAGGAATTATTTTGATGTACTGATTAGAAAACCTGAATTAAAACTCTGGAAGACCTTACATATTTTAAAAGTAAAGTTATTGTCTTCTCACAGTTTATAAATTTATTCACTGAACAAATATACTATGACAAAATTGAGGTCTGATTCAGGCAGAGACTTCCAGTATTAGCAAATATCATTATTACAGGGTGCTGTTGTAAAATTTTATGGCAAAACATAGCAATGTTGAAGTACAGGGGGCTCACAAAGAGATTTAAACACCACACACATCATCAAAAGTATTTAATCTTGCCTTCTATCATTGCAATGACTGTTAATCCAGTTAGTAATCCAGCAAAAGCAGTCTTAAGGTTAACTGCAGCCTTTAATTTATTCCTTTCAGAGACTTTTTCTGGTATGTTTTTGTTACTGCTGAAAACCCAGTGTCTAATCATAAAGGGTTTGGTGCTTTTACCAGCATCTTTTAGAAACTTTGTCCCAGATATGCCAAACAAGATTTTCCAAATTCCTAAAACAAGTTGACAGATAGTCAATTTGACCAAAGTTGTTTGCTGCTCTCAACACCTTATTCAAGCTCATCAGTACAATCATATTTAGGAGCATGAGCTAGTTCGTACTGAAAAAAACTTCAGATATACCCATATTTAGGTTTCCACAAGTGTGTCAAGAACACCCACTGAGATACATAAAAAAAAAAAAGTATTACCATAATAAACCCCAAAAGACTAAATGCCAGAAGTAATATCCACCAATGGAGGAGGAAGAGTAGAACAAGTGTCTGACAAAAAATGGTGATGGCTTGAAGGTCTGAGATGATGCATATACTTAACTCAGCGATCATGCTATCCTGATGAATAAATGCTTTCTGGAACCCAATATTGCCTGGCAGATTATTCCCTGAATACAGAGAGTATATACTTTTTCTCTAAATGTGATTTTTTCTCCTCCCTTGAGTGATCAGCTAAAGTTCAGGCAGCCTTGTTTCTCTTAGAAGCACAATCCAATGACAGTTAGTCTGCTGCAGTTATGCTTATTTACAAGGA
This sequence comes from Nestor notabilis, assembly GCF_000696875.1. Taxonomy (NCBI): domain Eukaryota; kingdom Metazoa; phylum Chordata; class Aves; order Psittaciformes; family Psittacidae; genus Nestor; species Nestor notabilis. The sequence goes on from NW_009932947.1 coordinate 47,059, forward strand.
ACGCAGAAGTCTTTATTCTTGGTTCCAAGCTCCTTGCTACTTGTTGCATAGCTCATAAATGCTTTTTAAGCATTTCTCAGAGCCAAATTCCATCCCACCCTTTGCCTTTTTTGTCCCCATAGTTCTATTGTTTCCTTGGATGTCAGTAACTCTCCCACAATCCTCCACACGTCACAAAGCCGGAGTGACAGCATTACACCCAGTGTGTCCCGCTCAGATCTCCCAGGTCTCAGTGGAGACATCCCCCACTGTTTGGGATGATGGTTGCTGTTATTTCAGTTGCATGGTTTCAGAAGAAATGTGCTATTTCTTACAATATACTAAAGTATCTGCCTAGCACAGAACATAACCCGCAAATCAAGCAAACTGTAAAAACATGGCACCTTTAACATTCCTTCTATGCCAAAGTTCAAGGGAAGTTAACAGAAATCTGTCTGAATCCTTCAACAATACCTTAAGGGGTCCCAAAAACTTTGCAGAAACCTTAACCAGTATGGAAGTCCAGATCTACATCAAATACAAGAAACTGGTCTTGTACTGTAATTGTTTGATGTAAGCATTTATTTTTTTAAAGTGGCAGAGAAAATATAAAGTGCATTAAACATGTCATGATAAAGAATGGACGGTGTCATTTAATATTTTAGCACACTTTCTCATGAAAATATTACTTCATTATTTATAAAATATTTTTTTTTTCAAGGCATATGTCTCATAACCCTGTACTTTGAGTTCTTAGTAATAATCCAACCTGTAAATCACCACTTTAATCCCAAGAAATTACCTAAATACTTTGGAATAGGAAAAGCCACATGGATATGATGCTGAAGTTACCTGACTTAATTTATCCTTAAGAATATACCAGGGACAGTAGAAATACACTAAAGAAATAATGTAGACAAGCAAGTAAAACAAAAAATAAACAAAAGGGGAGAAAAAAACATCATGAAAAGCAGAGTTTGTGGGAGTAGAGACAGAGCACAAAAAACACCATAATCCTACAAATAGATGGTATAGAATTTGCCCCACAAAAACAATTCTTTCTTAGATTTCTTTTGAGTTTGATTTAGCATCTGGCTTTCCTCAGAGAAAACATTTCAGGAAGAATTTGTGGACCTTTTTTTTTTTCCTTGGCATCCTCTCTGAATGCAGTCCCTCTAAACTCTTCTTTCTCTGACTGATGTTGGAGAGTAGGGCACTGTTTAGCACTAAAGGTTCAATTTAGCTGCACCAAATACACAGTTTTATTAAAAATCATGTCTTGGTACTAAACATTTAAGCAATAGCAAGGGAAGAAAAGGGGTGGTGTTTTCCCATAGAATAAGAGGACAGAGGTGCTGCACCCTCATATAAGACATCTCAATAGTATTATCATAGAATCATAGAATAGTTAGGGTTGGAAAGGACCTTAAGATCATCTAGTTCCAACCCCCCTGCCATGAGCAGGGACACCACACACTAAACTATGTCTCCCAAGGCTCCGGCCCACCTGGCCTTAAACGCCTCCAGGGTTGGAGCATTCACAACTTCCCTGGGCAACCTATTCCAGTGCCTCACCACTCTCACTGTGAAGAACTTCTTCCTTATATCTAATCTAGGCATATTTTTTATTTGAAAATGATCCCTTCCCTGTCCCCAGATATACAAATGAAAAGACTGCTCTTTAGCAAATCTTAACTCCACAATACATAAGGACCAAGTCATAAGATGAATTATAAATCGAAACTATTTTTTCCTTAACTATGTGAACTACTGCACTTATTACTGGCCATCCACATAAGATATTCTGCATTCTGTATTCTGAAGTGCCTTTCCAGTGACCTCCAAGAGGAGAGATTTCACAGCAGCAATCCAATTCAAAAGTGATGAAAGCCTGAATAAGCCACTGAATGCAACAAGCAGAAGTTATAGCTCTATCTCTGAGAAGACAAACACTGCTTGTCAATGCCATCTAAGTACTCAATATCTCCCATGGAACCCACAGAAGTCCTGGCTTGCAAACTGATTTGTGTCACTAAGTGCACGTCTACACAGCACAGTACAGCCAGGAAGAGCTACAAAGCCAGAAGACCTAATATGGGTACAGAAATATTGTATCTGAATTAGTATAAAACTCCACCCATAGCAATCAGACCAACTGAGATGTAAAATAACCCTCAGGAACATGAGTTGGTGATGAACCTAATATTGCTTCTGATACTCAGGGTGTTTTATTCAATGGTAACACAGGTATATCTGTTGGGCATTGCATGTGCTGTATCAATATAAAATAATAATCAGTTAATAAGAAAAGATACAACCCTTACCACAGTTTCTAATTACTTCAATTTTAGGTAGGCTGAGTTTCAGCTAACTTCTAATGTTATGCTTTCTCCTGCTAGTTTTTTTTCAAGCCATCTTAGTATGACAATGCATCACAAAAAAAGTTCCAAAGGAGATTGTAATTGATTTTAAAACCAAGTAACTCCTGCCCTTTCCTCTTCTCCTGCCCTTCCACCTCTTCCTCCAGCTGTTTTCTCCCTCTTCCTCACTCACAGAACAAGCTTTTAATAAAATCAACTTACAATGAGAAATGTGAACATATACTAAAAAGTCCTGGGACAATTCATATAAAACAATCCTTTCTAGAAAGCAATGGGCTATTTAGAAGTGTTATGTTTTACTGATGTAAAGTTATCACTCAGAAAATTTCAGTTGCTTATTATATCCTATTGAAAAACAAGGACTCCGCGAGCTGCTTGGCAATTAGACTTAAAGCCTGGCCTACCAGGTTGGGGTTTTTTTTGCTGGGTTTTTTTTTAAGTAAAATCTAACCAAGAGTTCTAGGGAATCTGTCTTGGTTGCACCAACTTAAAGAAGAACCTGAAACCCTTTTATTCTATGATTGGAAACTTCCTATAAGTTAAAGATACATTATCCTAGAGCATGAGGCAAAACCAAATGTCCTAACTGGCAAGAAGGAGAAATCTTCCTAGGAATTTGAGATTAAAAGCATATGTTGTATACAGTATCTGACACCTTCAAAATTACATATGCAGTACACACCTCTGCATTCCATTTTTGTGTATCTCTGTGGTATAATACCAAGTATAGGGAAATGCTTTATAAAAATGAAAATGCAATTGTCTGACCAATAAAAGGTATTCCTGTATGTAATCCCAGTAATAGATTTTTAAACCCTTACCACTGCTGCAATATTATGTATTCATAGTTATTATCTTGTCCACTTCCAAATCCTGAAAGGTTAGATTGTTTAAAGATTTGTTAGCTGTGAAATACTTAAAAACCCAAAGTATTAAACTCAAAGCTAATTGAAAAATAGTATTTTATCAGATTCTCCTTTGATATTATCTTGTAATGATTGCACTTAAGGTACTCACAATATATCAATAAATAGTGAAATTAAAAATATAACATCTTTAGGGCTTTTCAGAGAATGTGGCTGTTAACAATTTATACTGCCTTTTTTTAACCATTATTTTCTTATATTTCCCACAATGCTTCACATCAGAAGCAAACAGAAACTGAGTGATTACCCCAAAGTGTGCTAGATGAACTGGAAAAAGTCTATTCAAACAAAGCTCATTAGTTTTGATACCTCCAGGGCTATGACAAATTAAGTGGCTGGTGAATATGCTTGCAGACAAAAGGATGATGCAAAATCTAGGGCTTGTGCTAGGCATTGTGTCAATAAATTCTACAGAAAAAGGTAAAAATTACGATTGAAGCTAAAATGGAATCCCTTTAAGGAACATGTAGAAAATAGATCATCCCTTTTCTTAAATACATTTATGAATGATTACACTATAAATAATAAAGGGATGGCTTATTGGCTACTTTGAATGTATATTCTGATGGGTCAGTCCTGGCCTCTGAAAGATTTTACTCCAGAGCTAGTAAAAAGCATACAGAGAATTTAGGCAGAGACTGAATCACTTTGCCATATTGAAAATTTAACTATACCACAACACCATAAGTTTGTACCCTTTATTACATCCACTCCTGAACTGTAGCTATCATCAGGCTTATGGTTGTACCTTCGGATCTCAGCAGTGAAAATGCACAAGCAGGTATGAAATTAAATAGGTGGGTTTGGCCCTGCTCCTAGTGAAGGGGTATCTAAACCACAAACACCCTCAAACCAGAAGCCCAGTTGATCTGCTCAAAAAAACAGAAAGGACAAATTCATTCCTCTATCATAAGGTGACCCTACTGTGTCATCACTGAGCCATTCTGGTGAGCTGACATTTGTCTGCTCTCTGTGGTGCTTATACTGTACATGTTTTGAGGCAAAGTGAAGAATTTGAATGACAGCACTAAAACTAAGAGCCTTCAAAGGCACTACGAGCTTATTCTTGCTGCCTGTCAGCTTCCATTGGTTTCAATGAGAATAAGGACTGGAAATTTTCTAAATAATAATTAATTCTAGTATTTACTCTTCAATCAACAAAATGCTTTCTAATGCAAATCTTGTTCCTCTCAAGTATTTGTTTGCTACTTTCAGTCATGATTACTGAGCTGTTATATGAGTGGTGTGCTATGAAATTGTGCACTTACATACTTGATTTTGCTGATCCCATGACATACCTGCTCTTTTACAGCTGTACAGCATTTGACCTAGATATCAAAGTTTCACATGTTTAACATAATCAGGATCTGACCTATGACAGAAGTCGTATTTCTACATGTTGCAGTCAGCAAGTCATTTCCTCAGATTAGTCCATACCTTAAAACTGCTGCAGAATAGGAGCTGGAAAATGGATCCACCTCCTTTTATGCCACCAGGAATTCAGCCAGTTCACAGCCTGACTAATCCAGGTTGCCACTGAAAGCAGACTATTGCTTTTGAAATTAACCTTCCATTCTGACAAAGACTAATTTTGCAAGCTTTCATAGAGCATTACAGGACTCTGTTTCATATCTGGCAGATAATCTAGAAGTATATTTGACCAAACAGGCCAATTTTCCTCTCCATAAACTCAATAAGACCTGTTACCACCAGGGAAAGAAAACAATCCTTGTAAGCTTCTGTTGTGCATTTTACGTACACTGCAAATTTTGAAAAAGTCTTTGAAAATTCTTTTAAAAATGCATTATCAATTTTAAATAAAAATTGAATGAAAAATATTACTGATCTAAATTTAACCCAAAATATTTAACATGCAGCAAAAAATATACAACTGTATTTTCTCCAAGCTCTTAATTCTTGCAAGAATGTATCTATATTTCCACATTTAAGGTCCATTTAGTTACTTAAATTCAATTTAAAAAGATGGAATATTTCCCTAGATAGCATGATTTCCAAAGGAAAGAATAAATCAGTTAACAAATATTATACACAATTTGTTCTTCCAGAAACTGAACAGGAACTTACAGCTGTAGCTTTGTGCATGTGTGAAGAAATTTCAAGTACCAAGACAAACAATCACCTGGAGAAGTAAATTCCAGGGAGTGGGGGTGTGGAAATCTGTGTCAGTTTGTCAACAAATGAGGAGCTGGCTCTATCTTACTGGTTTCAAAACAAAATAAAAAAAAAATAAAAAAAAAAAAAAACCCAAAACCACCCAACTTTTTCTAGCTGCTACAACTGGCAATATAAGAGGAGGAAATGACATGCAGGGGAGCCTGTTGGTTCTGTGGCTTTCAGTAAAGAAAAGATGCATTACTCTAAATAACAATGCCATACAGAAATGTGCTTTTACAGGATCAGGCTGGAAGGCAAGACAATTCTGGCCTTTGAGACAAAACCTGGGTGCAAGAGAGTTGCCAGCATATGTATAACTGACCCAAAAGGTCTTGGGAAGAAAATAGGTGGTATCATACAAAATTCAGCAGCAGCCTCCAGCACCCAGACTTCTCACTCCTGCTTACAATTTGCCAAGAGGAGCACCTTATGATCAGGATTCCATTTGCAAATAAACTCATGTTACTCTCTTCCCAGTGTCACTCTCATTTCCCTTATTTGTGTGCAAGGTAATGAAGTACCTGTCTTCTGGAGTCAGCAAAAGTCATTCATTTTATGGGCAACAAAAATAACGCTTGTTAGTAAAATAGCAGGTTAAAGGAAACACAAAGCTCTCAATCACAGAACAAGCAGGTGCTCCTTGCCCAATTGTTCTCGATTTGTGCGGCTTTAGCTGGGGCTATAGGATTTTAATCTAAATCCCTGATTTGGTGAAGAATGAAGCAAAGAGTGACTGCTGGGGCCAAGTACTATTAGTGTGTAGTTCTGAAACAGTACTGCATTTTCCAGCCCAGACCAGAGCTTTTTTCATTCACCAGCCCAGAGTTCCCGCATAACATTACTATCCTGTAGCAAGTTATCACTCTCTTGCTTGTACCACTGAGCGCTGTCCATTAGAAGTTATGGAATATCTGCCTGTAAGTCTTACCAAAATAGATTTTTAATAGGCAGCTCACTAGATAAAAAGGTTGACCACCCATTGTAAAATATGAATTTTACCAAAATTAAATGGCTGAATACAAGATGCTTGATTTTCATATGCCAAACATGACTTAGGTTCCTCTCAAATTCTGAGCCACAATTAAAGTCCCTGAAGAGTATAAAACTGAACAAAATTCTTACTAAAAAAGTAACTACATTCTAGTCTACTAATGTCCAAAGCACACAAACCAGCATAAAACCAGGAGGAGGGGTCAAGATATCAAAATTAGCTGCCATTCTCAAAACAAGCAAACAAAAAAACCCATATATTGTAAAAAAACAATCAACAGAGACCTGGATTTTTGATTTCCTATTCTATGACACATACTCACAGTATGAATATAAAAGTACATGTTCTATTCCCTGTTCGTATTATTTGCAGTCTGGAACCCGAAAGTCAGGGTGGGTTCCTATTCCTGTGCATGTTGTCACCAATATTAGAGTTTTTCCAGTCCACCTTATCTATACAACGTAAAGCCTTCACCTTACCTATACAGGGTAAAGATCTTCAAAATATGTCCGGACATGTCTGCAACCTTCGAACTGTCAATGAATTTGCACAACTCTAAGTCATTAGAGCTGCAATCACCATTCTCCTGTACACATCACCTGCCTGTGATTTGGGGTTTTTTTGCAGGATAACTAGTTGGAGCAAAAGGAACCAAACATTTTTGGTTTGAAACATATACCACTACCTCGAATAGAGGAAGAATTCTTCTTTAATCACTCTTAAAAGTAAAAATAAGGTTTGCCATTTTGCCTAACCACATTTTATTTTGTATGCATTCAAGAAATAACTTTGATGATTCTAGCACATACTTTTATGTCAAAGGCTGGCCTATCTAAATATTTGTTCAATTAATTATATTAAAGCAACTCTTACAGTCAAAAAAGGGGGAGAAAAAAACCACAAAAAAAAACCCAAACCAAACCAAAACAAAACAAAACAGACAAAAAAACACCATGAAAAAAACCCTACAGCCAAACCACAATCAACCTGGAGACACGTCTGTTGCACACCTTGCTTTAGCCAACTCCTAGCCCCAGAAGATACATTACACTTCCTCCATAAACAGTATAAATAAACTCAATTCTTAACCTTGACTACTTCCAGACCACAGAAGTCAGGAAGTTCAATGATAGCAGCTCTTAATTCTGCAGTGTCTTACCCAGGATACTGCACTGCAATAGTTCTCTCTATTCTTAAAAGATGAAAAAAGCTGACCTGAGATTTAAACATACAGTATTGCTTTTGCTTCAAATATAGAAAAAAGAGTTCTGTCATGGAACTATTAATAAAGATATCTCAGGACTTTGGAATTCTGAGAAATCATCTGTCTTTCTAAATTATTCTTTTGGTTATCCACATACTACTGAGTTGAGCTACCATTTTTGTATATATTGTGCAATTCCTTTCTTAGAGTATTTCATTCTTCAAAACTCTATTGTCAGCCATTTCATTATCTTCATTATAATCACTGTCAAGAGTGGAAAGCATGAAAGGTTTCAACTAACATCTTCCTAAACCAATCCCTTTTGTGCTTTATAAGTCGCTAGTGATCTCACATAACATATCTAGGCTCAAGCAGTGAAATATCAAGAGCATAATTCTTGCAAATTTTTGAGTATCATAAATTCTTACTGTGCATATCATCCAGACTATTATGATGTTACTTCAAGCCTTTTGATATGGCAATCAACAAACGTTTATATCCACATGTATAAGAGACATGAATAAAAGATGAAAGACAAATACAACCACACAGATATAAAAGAAGATCTGATACATATAAGCATTTAGGCTCTAAAGTATGTTTTTTTCTATATCACTCTGCCTAGTCCATGCAATCAAAGACAAAAAACAGTTGAAGGAGTGACTTCATCAATTTTCCCAAGACATCTTTTTCATCAGAACTAAATTAAAGCAGGTCCCTTTTTTAATCTTAAGGTGATTTATGACAATATTTCATGTTCCTAATTAAAAAGCACTCACAAACTTTTGGGGAGATAAGACCACTTTCACTGGAAAGGTAACAATGCTGTAACAAGTAAAGTTACACAAGGACATTAGAATAATGTTCTACTGTGCCTTCAGCCCCACCCTTTCCTTTCAGTTCATCTTTGTAAAGTGCTATCCAATGAATCAACAAAGATGCTGCAGAGCAAGACATCCATGCAGGCAGGCATAGCTATGCAAACATTTGCAAAATTAAGGATGAAGAGTGGAATAGGTGTTAAAGAGCAACACTACAATGGAATAAGAACTCTTTCAGGAAGTACGTAAACTGACATCATAGAATGTCAGCCTGACCTTCTAGCAGCGTTATGTGCCCCTTCATTTGCAGTCTGTCCTGTTGACATTTAACTGGGATTCAGCTCAATAATCCATGCTATTCACTTAAAAAATGTACACTGAAATTAACAGACAGACCACAGCCTGCTCTAAAGGCATGTCAGTGTTTCCTGAATCAGGAGAAGAAGCAAACAGGACCACATCACCCTAAGATTCTTACCAAAGAAAGTTAACTATAAAAAAGTTTTTAAGCTATTCACATACCTTTGAAATAAAGACCACTCTTTGCAGAAGGATGTAGTTAGTGAAAATTGCACAAAAAGTATTTTAAGTAATGTTATTTAAATGAGGAATAAATTTTACATGCCACATACTAAAAGCAGTTAGTGTTCTGGCGGGTAGACCAAGAATGTCATGGGGCGAATGCTTACACACACACACACACACATATATACATAAACAAAACACTGTGCTTTAGAAAAAAATCACAGACTTGAAGTTTATTCCTACAGCTACCAAGGCTTTTCCGGAATAAAACAGTAAAACATATGAATGTCAGCAGGTAAAAATACCCAAACTTGTATTTCACTACAGAAGATAGCCACACTTTTCAGTTGGAAAAAAACTTGAACCAAACAAGAATTAGAATTATGAGATATCCATTTGTTACACTCTTATGCCAGACAAATCTTTCTTCAGACAGTTCTTGCACAATCTAAGCTGCTGAACAAAGATAAAATGGCATGAAAACTCCTCCTACAGGCATCACAACTGAAGTTCACCTTCACACTGATGACATTTTTTGTTTTCTTTTTTCAAAACCATATAAAGATAATGTCATCTATTCTGATACTGCCAATTCAAAACAGGACTTACTTGAGAATTGCAGAGTAGAGACCTGCCAGATAACACTGATACTGGTGATTTTTCTCACAGAAATTCCTCACATGAATAAAGATCATTTGTTTTTTAAATGGAGACGAGGAATAAATACTGGAACTGTTCTCAGAGGGGGGAGGGAAAAAAAAACCGAAACAGAATAAATTCTTACATTACTCCTACAAAAGGAACCATTTTGTCAAGATCTTCATTTCCATACTTTACCTGTCATGAAAAAAGAGCAGAAACCCTAAGAAGTCCAGATGTTGCCCTCTGATAGCCATAAAGATCAGGTGAAAGCTGTGACAGAGGGGGAGCACAGTTCAGAGAAGGTACTGTCCACCTCACATGCCACTCATAAGTAACGAAGGAAAGACCAAAGGACTGAAAATAAAATAGCAGGCTTAATAAAGAGAAGATGAAAAGAGCTGTTGGTCTAGACTGTAATCATTACTACTAAGTAATATTTGGCCTGAATGATGTATATGTAACTAGAAGAGCACAAGTTCCTGATGACTGGAAGAAGGGAAATATAACCCCCATTTTCAAGAAGGGGAATGTGGAAGACCTGGGAAACTATAGACCAGTCAGTCTCACCTCTGTGCCTGGCAAAATCTTGGAGCAGATTCTCCTGGAAAGCATGCTGAGGCACATGAAAAATAACAAGGTGGTTGGTGACAGCTAGCATGGCTTCACTAACAGGAAATCCTGCCTGACCAATTTGGTGGCCTTCTCTGATGGGGCTACGGAACTGATGGACAGCGGCAGAGCAGTTGACGTCATCTACCTGTACTTGTACAAAGCGTTTGACAATGTCCCGCACAACATCCTTGTCTCTAAACTGGAGAGACATCAATTTGATGGATGGACCATTCAGTGGATAAAGAACTGGCTGGATGGCCGCACGCAAAGAGTTGTGGTAAATGGCTCAATGTCCACTTGGAGACCAGTAACGAGTGGTGTCCCTCAGGGTTCCGTTTTCGGACCTGTCTTGTTCAACATCTTTGTCG